>NC_135091.1:2260000-2267500 GCF_051107435.1 Chaetodon auriga | reverse complement strand
TTACATGACAGTGATGCGCTCCAGTGGCTCAGCTAAAATGAAACACACACAAATCCAAAGTGTGTGTGTGTGTGTGTGTGTGTGTGTGTGTGTGACCTCCCTCACATACCTCAGCTCTTCCTGCCTCTTCATGTCTTTCCCTTCGTCGTCTCCCTCTCATTCTATCCTTCATTCCTTTATTACTTCCTTTCCTCCTCCCTCCCTTCCTTCCTTCCTTCCTTCCTTCCTCCCTTTCTTTTATCCTTCCTTCCTTCACACCTCCTACCCTCCTCCCTTTCTCTCCACTCCAGACAAACGCTGGCACAGAACTCACCGCCGTCCTAATTGTTCTCCTGACTCCCTCCCTCGTCCGCGGAGCCTCCACTTCCTGTCTCGGCGGCGGCAGCACGTCTTCTTCGGTGGTGTTGCTGCTGCCACAGGGGCGCAGAAATATCCGAAGCCTCAGTCTCACTCTTCTCATGTTCAGGTGAAGTCGCACACAGCAGACGTCCACGGTGTCTGATGTCTTATGCGTCTTCGTGCTTCGCTCTGAGGTGGCGTCGACGTGCTGCTGGGTATTCGGCGGTGGAAATGGCGCCCTATGTGACGCATTACCGGCCAGTTTCTTCAAGACTTTCTCATTTCTTTCCTCCTTTCTGGCTTCTCGCCCATCAGCGATGAGTCATAGATAAAATAATACACAACGACGACGACGACACAAGCAGGTGTGTGTAAACACACACACGCTCTTCAGCTTGGTGTGTACGTTGTAGAGTGCAGATGGAACGAACACACACACATTTGGACATTTTGAGGCGCAGAGTGAACAGTTGGTGAGGAGTAATGAGCTAATCTTCAGCTACTCCTCTCCTCCTTCTCCCTCATGCCTCCCTCTCTTCCTCTCCTTCTGTCTCTGCCCCCCCGCCCCCCCGCCCCCCCCTCTCAGGTGATTTATTGGTTGTCAGGTTGTTCTCTGCTGCAGGGGCTTCTGGGACGGCGTCAAGGTGCCCAGTGGTCAGGTAATGACAAGTGTGTGTGTGTGGATGTGTGTGTGTGTTCAGAGTGTTTCAAGCTGCCTGTCCAAAAAAGTGTCAAGCATCCTCCCCTGCAGCGTTAACGTGTGTGTGCGCGTGTGTGTGTGCGCGTGTGTGTGTGTGTGTGTGTGTGTGTGTGTGTGTGTGTGTGTGTAACGATCATCTTTAGACAAATTGAGCTTTAGATTAATTAACATTTAGATTAATTTATCAGCCATATGATGTACGGTAGTGACTCGCCTGCAGGTGACACACCACCTGAGATGTGTGTGTGTGTGTGCGTGTGTGTGCGTGTGCGTGTGTGTGCGTGTGTGTGCGCGCAGACCTGCTTGCCGTCGGCCATGTTGCAGGGCAGCAGGAGGACCTGGGAGGCGGGGAAGGTGGTGGACAGAGACAGACAGTGCTGCTGCTGTCGGATCTGCTGCCCGTGAGTGTACACCCACTCCTGCAGACACACACACACAAAACAGGGTTTTTTTTAGCTTTTCGGTGCTTCAAACGTTTGTGATCCGCCTTTCTGACATTTTCGAGGGCTGCTTCGGCTTTTGTTTGGTTCCTGATAAGCGTCCTGGAGATGAAGCCGATCAGGCAGAAGAGACATTTGGTGAATTTCATGTTTTTGGTGCTTTTCCTGTTTAATTCCGTCACATGTTCCCATTTGTTTAGAGCAGATCGTTACCTGCCGTCTGCACTAACGAGCTCATTTACTAATAATACTTGGACACAATTATGTCTCATTCCTGAACCACGAGGCTGAATCTGCTGCTACGTCAGCCTCCACCCCTCCCGGCAGGTCCCATCCGCTGAGGCCCAGCCCTGATCGGGGTCTGGCTCATCCTGGACTGGACTTTTCAAACTGCTGGAAGAAGCTAAAGTCTGAAACATCACTGCATCCTGACGCAGTGAGCAAAGGTTTCCCATCATGCACCATTAATTAGATTAGGATACTTTGACTTCAGTGCAGCTTTCACTGACTTCTACATGTGACGGAGTGTTTTTACATCGTTCTGCTGCTTTGACAGCAGATAAAGGTCTGAACACCTTCTTTGACGGAGGGCAGCAGGAATCATCTCAAACCTGTGAGTGAACTTTGGTACGTTCAGTGTCATTAAAACCATAAAACACTAAGCCTGAAAATGAGGCGACAGAGCTTCGTTTATTAATGAGCATGCAGAGTAACACAGATAGCAGCAGATAGTTTTACACTGAAATAACTCGTCCTGTCGTCTTTATTCAGAGCCAACAGATTATCTGACGGCGACACGCAGAGCAGAGGAGAGGCTGCATCATAAATCACATTAAAATCTGATTTTCTGCTCGGCTCATCTCACCCGCTGCTCTCCTCAAGTCTCCGTAGAAGAACTGACCTTAAAGGTACCGAGGTCTTACTCAGGACCAGGTTTTTGGGGCGGCACCCCGAGTCCGACCTTTACACCACTGTTCACACAAGAGGGGCAAAGAGCAAACTGGAGACGAGCAATCAAAGGAAACACATCAAAGACTGTGTCTGCTGAAAGCTCTTCATCACGTGACACGATGAAGAGGAGGAAACAGAAAGTGTGCAGTGTGTGCGCTGGAACATGTGTGTAAGGATGTAGAAGAACAACACACACACAGAGTGAGCCTCTAAAATATTCACACACACACACAGAGTCACAACAGGAGCAGCAGCACTGATAATAACGACATGTCTGACAGCACGCACGCACGCACGCACGCACGCACGCACGCACGCACGCACGCACGCACGCACGCACAGTTGTGTTTCCATCACTTCTGAGGACGTTACATAGACTCACATTCATTTCTCAGAGACCTAATCAAGCCATAAAAATAACCAGTACTTACCACTACTTGATTTATGCCCACACAACATAAACACACACACACACACACACACACACACACACACACACACACACACATTGTTACAGGCAGCAAATACTAAGCAGGTCAAGGTTCTAAGTAACATCACCCTGATGTATTAATGACCAAGGAGCAGAAAGATGTGTTAGGAAATGAAAGCGAGCTGAGGAGACACACACACACACACACACACACACACACACACACACACACACACACACCCACACACACACACACACACACACACACACACACACACACACACACACACACACACAGAATGTGTAACTGGGTCAGGGTTATTGTAGTAGCTCACAGGATCTACAATAAATTCAACCTGTCCACAGCTTTTGCATGTGTGTGTGTGTATGTGTGTGTGTGTGTGTGTGTGTGTGTGTGTGTGTTTTTAAGGCTTTCTCAACCTCAGGACACAAACAGTATAAAGGTCACATCAAAGTGAATCACATCATTCACACACACACACACACGCGTCCTTAATTTAAAACGTCCTTAAAGACATTTTGGACAGAACTGCTGTACTTTTACTGCATTACTTGTATTTGACAGCTTTACTTGTTATCAGCTTCAACGACTCAACTCTAAAACGTGCGCTGAGTTTCTGGAACATGATGTCACTGACTGAACCAACAGACAACAAAATGGCCTCAATCAGCTTCAACCACAGAAAGTGCGACAGTAAACGGCGTCTTCCTGAATTATGAGGACGTATTTTTGACACATTTTACCAAAAGTACTCCTACTTCAGTGACACGTTAAATGCAGGACATGCACTGGATTATTTTCACCTGAATACTTTCTTCAAATGCTCATTCAATACGCAGTTCATGTGCTGATCGCTTCTTACTGGTGCTTTGTTTAGAGGGACGTGAGGTTGCGTCTTCAGTGACTCATCAGCGTCCTTGTCCTGCTGCACGTCGCTGCGTACCAACTAACGCATTTGGAGTCGGTGGGTGCAGGGCCGGTGGACGTCTCCTCACAGCAGCTCCATCATGTCTGGACTTTTCTCCTGAATAACTCGGCGCTGCAGGGTTTATTTCACCGTACGATTGATTTATTGAGCCGCAGCACAGAGAATGACATCGGAGGTTAATTGGCGCTGTAGTTCCATATATCCTCTCTGCTGGAGCCTCCCAGGGTTCAGCTGCTACGTCCACGACTGCACCGGAGGCCCGGTTAACCCCTCAGGCGCCTGAAGGTGACGCTGAGAAACATGCTCACGTGAAAGTCTTTGTTTCTTCTGTACATCTAAATCTGTCCAGATAATCAGTATTAATTATTATTATTTGCTGCAGAATTACACCATAATTACCTGATACTGTATCATCTAATCTCACTGCATTCTGTAATAATTAAATTTCTTACATACGTGATTATGCACAAAATTCAGTCATACATATTTGGTCACTTCGCTCAGTAAAATCAGGGAGTCACACCACTGCTTCTGCTCATTTATGCACACTCATCGAGGGTTTTCAAACTTTTTTTTAACTGATCCTGTTCCTGCTTCCTGTCCTCTCTGCTGCTGTGTTTAACGTCCTCGGGAATGAAACCGTCTCGTCATGTCGTCTCAGTGAAACCACGATGTGAACGGGGCCCTCAGACAGAGCAGGGATCACTGAGCGCGGTCAGTCTGAGCTCTGCTGGTTCAACGTGAAGCAGGTCAGAGTGAAACCTTCTCGCTCAGCAGACGTGTTCCCCGGAGAAATAACGAGTAAAAGCAAAGAGCAGCTCGGCTCAGAGGAACACCTGCAGCCCTGCCTCCAAACACGTGAACGTAAGCTTCGCTGCTGTGGGAAAGCTGAGCGTCGTGCTTTGCTCTCGCCGCATCAGAACGATGCGTTTGTGGCTCAGTGTTGTTTTTCAGGCCGTCACTCTGCTTCGTCGTACACTTCCAGTCGAATACGTTCGAATCCTCGATGACTGGCATGACGAGCGGTCACTTCCTGCTGCTCCGGGTCCACAGATCGGCCTCCGTTCTCCTGTCATTGATTTCTGCCTGTACGTGAATGCTGCTCTAAACGGTGGCGTTAAAGAAATCCTCTCTTTGTTTCTCCGAGACTGAAAGCACAATCTTTATGTCCACAGCAGCCGTTTCAGATCATTTACACGTGTTCTGCTGTTAGACTCTGGTGCAGCCGTGTCTCCGTATGATGAAGATCAAGTCTCTTTGAAGCTATAGAGTGTATTATTCAGCTTTTCACAGTTTTTAAGAGCCAACGCGTGGAGACAAGGCTCCTGCTTTAACTTGGATCGACTGTAATTACTGCAGCTCCACACACACTTTGACGCACTGAGGGATTATTACCACTGTTTGAGTGCTCTTACTTTGGGTTTTAGATAATACGGCCGGAGAAAAAAACGCTTCTTTTACTCTTTTCAGGGGAGAAACTGACAGAAGAGAAAAATGAATTTAATGGTCGACGTTGAGAAACATTCGCACCTGAGAGCCGCTCAGTTCAAACCAGCCGGCCAACGCCAACAAACAGCCATTAAGAGCCTTCTCTCAGGGCTTCGCTACAGAGCGGAGCGCTGCACACACACACACACACACACACACACACACACACACACACACACACACACACACACACACACACCCCAGCACTTTCCCTGCGAGTTCAGGGATTAAACCAGCAACCTTCCAGTCACGGGCTCGCCTCTCCGGCCTTCGGGCGTTTCAGCCGCTGACACGTTGGCTCTCTGCGAGGCGGCTTGTTAGAGCGGATCACAGCCTCCACACTCGCTCTAAACACGGAATAATGAGAATCCTACGGGTATTAATTATGGCCGAGAGAAGGCAGAACACACACACACACACACACACACACACACACACACACACACACACACACACACACACACTCCTATCTGGCTAACAGTGTTTTTCTACACTCCTGTTTCTGGTCATTTCGAAAAAAGAATTAAATAGAAAAGCACTGAAGGTGTTTTTTCATACTATAAATGCAAATTTGCTTTTCTACATATATCTATTTTTTTTAATTAGCAGAACCTGACCGGCTCGCTCTCACAGATGCTCCATCGCCTGCGGTGCAACACAAACTGAATACTGAACACTTTCGGTACATGAAAGGTACAAATATTTTCTCAGTGTCGTTCAAAACTGGACGCTTTAATTATATTGTTTTAACATTTAAACAAGTGGCACAAACACTCACAGTCTCTTCAGAATAAATGGATGTTTGAGCTGTGATGTTACACTTGGAGCTGTGTCTCGTGGATCACATTAACTTGGCATTTGTCTTAATTAAGGGATTCTTCTGACCATTCCTCACGCTGTTTGATGCTCGTCTTCAGAGCGTTCGTTTAAACGTCATTAATGACCGCAGTCGTTAATTAGATGACATATCCTCAGGTGATCTTTCTCTAATGAGGAGCAGTCGCAGCTCTGATTGGATCTTCAGTCTCTGTGTCTTTGGAGGGAACCTGCATCGTTAAAAGCAGCAGAGACGCCTCACCTGTCCAAACGAAGTGACTTCAAGATGAAATATGTTCTTCTCTAAAAGTCGGCCCACGTGTTATTTTTGGACTAAATTATGGTCACTGAATATTTCCCTTTTAGAAATCTGTACTTAGGTTTACAGTTAATAAAAATCAGGCAGATTCAGCTCAATGTCATGTTCTTTCAAAGCTGCTTTGAAATTTTACTCCAGCTTCGGTGTCCCCAGGTGTAATATGACCACAGCGATGCTGCTGCTTGTGTTGCACACCAGGAGTGGAGGAAACAGAGTCACCTGGAAGGTGCGCTGACCCCCTACAGCTCCTGCACACACAGAACAAACACCTCAGCTGTCATCATGACATGGCTCACCTGGCTGATGGCGGGGACCCCCTCTGTTCCTACGCAGGGACCCAGCGTGAGGACGGGCAGCTCCTGACCCTCCACCCGGCGAGACTCCAGACAGTTCTGCCGCTGTCTGATCACCCCGGACTGAGAGTCAGAGTCATCTGGGACCCTGATGGAGCAAACACAACACAGGATTCATGCAGTTAAAGGTCCAAAGTATTAGAGAGACCAAAAAGCACCAAAAGTGCTTCACTAGAAACCACAGGAGGTAAATTTGGTAAATTGAGTGATCTGATCCTTTAATCTTAGAGTTTCCGTGACGCTGTCTATCATCTCAGTCTTAACATGCGCTAACAGCCTCACTGAGCTGAGTGAGGGTCTCAGCGGCTCCATCGCCTCCACCGTGATTTATCAGCGTTTTCAAAAACGACGCGCTGCACCTTTAACAAATCCGCTGAAGGCCGCCGTTCTTTAAACTCATTACTTGAGAAAGTTTCTTCCCAATCTTCTTCCTGATAAACTTCCTCAGTCTTTCTTGTTAAATTCTCGGCCGCGCTATAAACTCGGGCTTAAGCCCTGTAGCATTAATTCAATCTGCTATCTCGCTCTGTTTTAATAACCCGTTAAAGGTTATTCTGCGTTTTAAGGGTCAGGTCGGTCTTCCCTTGAGAGCAGGCCTGTTAATTCCATTCTGGGGGATTAACACCAGCCTCCAGTGGATAAATGGGTATTTAAGTGTGTGTGTGTCTGTGAGAGAGAGAGAGTGTGTGTGTGTGTGTGTGTGTGTGTGTGTGT
>NC_135091.1:2255000-2257500 GCF_051107435.1 Chaetodon auriga | reverse complement strand
TGAACATATATTCACTTCTTTAATAACAAAGAGCCACACGTTCATCCAGGTGTGAATCCCGCCTGCTGCTGAATCCACACCGAACACTTTCTCTGCTCTCGTCCCAATTTACTCTTTCCTCTCATTCTCCTTTTCTCTCTCTGAAGTAATTAGCTATTAGCTGAGTTTCTCTGAGCTGTGAACTATCTCATTGAAATGACAGAAACCCTCCATTACAGGCATTACGCACACTGGCTGTGGCGGTTTAATGAAAGGGGAAGAGAGAGAGAGAGGATGTAAGACGCTCGTAGGCGTATAAACATAAATACGTGTCAGACACAGGCTTACAATTAAAAAACCTCACACACACACACACACACACACACACACACACACACACACAAAGGTCGCAGCAGCAGGCCGCGGTGAGGGAGGAAACAGCATAATCTTTGTAATCGAATTATTGAGCAGCTCTTTTTATTTAGCATATTCATAACCCAGACAGTGCCGAGCCTCCAGCTAATTAACCGGCAGAGCAACACGCGCGCAGACAACAGCAGCTTTGTTTGGGAGATCGGCGTTGATCACGAACATCAGGCCATCGTCCCGCGCGCTCAGCAGATGTTGCCTCAGAAACGGCCAGCAGGGACCGAAACAAAGCCAACAGACAGACTGAACGGAGAAGTCTCAGCGTCGGTGTGGATCAGCCGCTCTGACACCGAGCAATAAGTTTGTGAGAGCCGGTCGGCGGAGGCTGTGCACCAAAGTGCCGTTCAGCAGCGGAGCGCTCCAACCTGGCAGCGTTACTGCCTTGCTCCACCCTCGAAGCCACAGAGGAAATCCAACCTCCAACCCGACGCTGCTTCGCTCACACGCTGAGCTTTATGAGCGGCTAAAGGAATAATCCGCGGATAAATCGTCGGTCTGTGGATCCCACGAGTTACTGTGAGATGAAGTGCTGCAATTTAGTCTGCGGTGAACCGTCTCCTACTCCACTTTGTCATCTCAATGTTTCCCAGAATGCCTTTCACTGCATGCCTTCCACACTTGATACTGGTCTTTGCGTGGATGCTCACTAACAAACGATCCTGAAGAACTAATTTCACTCGTGTGCCCTCGAAGTTATAAAACAAACAGCCTGCAGAATCCAGTCCTGCTCCTGCTCTGGTTCCTCACCATATAACCCCGTGATGAAGGCGCCGTGCAGCGAGGCTGAGTTTGTAATCTGAATGGAACCAGCACCCTTATTGTGGCCTTGATTAATCTGTTTATTCGTGATCAATTCACATGCAGCCTGAGCACATTAGTCCTGTTAATGGATTATTGGACTGCCTGTAAACATCTTTCTGTCTGAACTGTTTGAAAGGGGCCGAGAACAGAATACAGCTTATGCTAATAGGATAATATTGTAGTCGCAGCTCAAAGGCTCCCAGGCAGCTGTAAATCCACTTTAACAATGATGTGAACAGCGTTCGGTGGCTGCGACTCACAGCTCAGCGCGCGAGCGCTGCACCGCTCTTTCCCGCGTGTTGTGCCAGTCAAACAGCCAATCAGTCAGCAGGAAAGTTAGCGGGATTACTGGTTACACAGGTTGACGTGACTTCACTCAATCGGGAGTTTATTCAGAGAGTGTGTGGGAACCATGAAATCCTGCAGGAGCATAAATTAATGCACAGTCCGACCAAAACAGACACAAAAAGCTTTAAATTTCATTGAGATGTTGGTGAGAAAGACGAGGGGAACAATCAGTGAAGCTTGAGGAACCTGATCAGGTGAGCTCAGGTCCACGCTCCAGCAGTGGTTGTAGTATAAAGACCAGAGAGGCCACGAGCTTTAACAAGTGTTTGTGCAGGTTTTGGCTCTGTGTGCCTCCAGATGACTGAAATCAAACGCCCTCCGTCACCCCGAACAGATTTCAGCTTCAGTCATCACACCTAAAAAATCCCTGACATGTAAATCCTGACATCACTATCAGTCAGAGCTCCGTGGGACTCACTTGATGTACGTGTTGGCGTTTCCCTCTGGGAACACGTACGGGTGCTTCTTCCTGAAGACGTGACCGACTCGGCTGCAGGGGAGGATCTCCAGACTGCCGCCGCACTGCCACACCCGGAACGAGATCTCTGCACACAACACGTTCACAGGTGAACATCCACACCTGAAACTAACACAATGTGCACCAATGACTGCGCAGACAACAATCACTGCATCACTCTGAGACTGATGGCTCAGATCTGAGGCGTCTGTTATCCTGCAGTTTGTCATAAGAATGTTTTTGGTTACAACAACTGGCCCTATTCTGAATATAAAAGGTGTTTTATTTCTCTTATAAACTATTTTTCTTTGATTTCTTCCCAAAAAGACAAACATCCCAACATTCACCTCTGACCCCACGTGAACACAACATCCAACCTCTGCTGTGACTGTGCACGTGGAGCTCTTCATCTGTCTGGATTTCATGTGTATTTGTGTTGTGATGCACTTTGTGACATATAGAGAGAATCGTGTTCACTTCAGATGT
>NC_135091.1:2227500-2252500 GCF_051107435.1 Chaetodon auriga | reverse complement strand
TGTGAGGACCGATCCACTAAAACACTGCACAGCAGCTCTAACACCACAAGACCGGCTTTTACAAGTCTGGACATTTCATCATGATCCTGAGTCATGGCGGTGGCCTGGTACAGAGCTGGAAACTTCACACTTCTGCTCCGTTAATTTGACAGCGACAGTCACAGAGTGCATGAGAGCTGTGACGGTTCGGGTCAGGCCGGAGGTGGACGCCACAGGCAGAGGCAGCACACGACACGCAGGTGGAGACAGACCATCGTAATAAACGAGCTGCACATCTCCATGACACGCACACACGCACGCACACACACACACACACGCACGCACGCACGCACGCACGCACGCACACACACACACACACACACACACACACACACACACACACACACACACACCGCCAGCCGTCCATCTGTACGTGTTTAACACTCTGCCTCCACTCAGAAACACAAGCAGTAAGTCAGACAGTCTCAAGTTGGCACAGCGGTGAATCTGGGTTCCTGCCACCAATCTGACTTGCAACAGTGCCAAGATTTATTATTTATAACTGTGTGTGAGTGTGTGTGTGTGTGTGTGTGTGTGTGTGTGTGTGAGGCTTTGGCTCCTCTGCCTTCCTTTGTTTGTTTGTTCATCTCTCCAAAGCAAACCATTTGTCAGGCACTGATGATATGCTTTTCTGTAAACTTTCAGTAAGTGAAGTCTTTCACTGCAGCCCGGGGGGGGGGGTCGTCGCCCAGGGTAACGGGTCAAACCAGCGTTTCTGACTGACTGACTGACTGCTGACCGACAGCTCGGCCTCGGAGGAGTGCAGAGGTATTTATCATGTTCACAGTTAATTCTACTTTCATGCTTTGTAATCAGATCACATGCTGGAGCCTTTGGATACACTGACAGAGTGTAGCTCTGTTAGTACGTTTCATCATGTCATGACTGATACATGGACCTACACGATCAGATTTAACTTTGAAACCTCAAAATTCTACAAATAATGACAAATCAGATTGGTACATTTATCTCTGGAGCACTTCACTACCTGACTGACCATCAGTGCCTGTAAAGTGTGTTCAGACATGCTGACACACTGAAAACACACAGACAGAAACTTCAGTTAATTAAGAAGTCCGTTAAGAAGCCAAAAGGTATAAATCTCATATGCAGTCGAAGAAATGGACGGTTTGCGTTCTGTGTGTGCAGATGTTGTGTTGATGATGACGATGGCCTTGAACAACAATAACATGGAGTGAATCCCTGAACAGACCCGTTCAGTTTAAAACTGCAGGGCTCCATTAAAGACACTTCAAAACACTTTCTAACACTTTATATTTTATATGGAAAAACACGTTTTGGACATACGACATGCAGAGGAATATTTTATAATGAAAGAAACTGTCAACTGATTTAAATGAACGTCTTTGATAAAACAATATTCACGTCTTTTTTTCTCATCAGTCATGATTCTTGTGTGATCTCTTAGATTTAGTTTGAGTCTGATTGTTGTGCAAATGATAAATAAAGAACTTAATCTTACATGTAGACATCCTCCCTGTACAGTCCGTCTACACACACACACACACACACACACACACACACTCAGACCACATTTAGCAGCAATTAAAACTCTCCACTCGAGCTTGAAAATGGGAAGTGAAGACCAGGGTTAAACGCCCACGTCAAACCTTTTCTGCCAACTTTTTCTGTGTTTCTTGAACTTTCTGAGGAAAACTTGTTCGGCGAGCTGGAGAAGGAGGAACTTCGTGTGGTAGAAACCAGCTGGAGGTTTCAGGTTAAATGAAAGAAGAGAGGCTGATTCTGTCATGTCAGCTTGTCCTTTTGTCCAGTTTTCCTGTGGGTTCCTCCCTCGCTCCTGCTCTCCTCCTCTACTCCACCTCCTCCTCTCTGGTTTTCTACTTGTTTGCACTTTCTTAATGAGCTCCTGGGGTCTCTGTTGTACGTCTGTGTGTGCTGGCATCATATCGTGTGTGTGTGTGTGTGTGTGTGTGTGCGTTACTTGATTGGCTGGGTCGGGTCGGTCCGACGAGCTCTCTGTTCAGATGACAGCTGCTCCCACTTAAAATGGAGACTCCAATCGAAACCTGAGAGAGAACAAGTACACGTTATACTGGATATACAGAAATACTGTACTGCACCAGAGTTTTACTGCATTCAGATACGCGCTAAAAGATGGAGGAATTTACATCCAAACCAAACTTGACTGTCAAATTCATCATTTATCTGTTGTGATTCTGTGTTTGATTTCTGTCCTGTGAATTATCATTTGCTTTTTTTTGGTAATAATCCAGCTGTGGCAGCGTGTGTGGAGCAAGTGAACGTGTGTGTGCGTGTGCATGTGTGCGTTGGCGTGTGTGCCTGCTGATAAGGCAGTCCAGCAGGCCGAGGAGTTGCTGCCACAGCACTCCCATCCCCCAACGTGTGTGTGTGTGTGTGTGTGTGTGTGTGTGAGTCCATCTTACAACCATCTTTTTTACGTTATGAGCGACAGATTCATCTATAATTAAAATGTCCATTGTGAGCCCAACTATCGCCATCGATTCCTCTGAGTGTGTGTGTGCGAGGGAGGCGGACACAGAGATAGAGAGAGCCGTGGACAGGGCTATTATCAGCATTGATTGGCGGATCGCTGTTCCCAAGAGCAGAAGATTGGAATAAGACGGTCTTAATGGAAAGAGCGGACGAGCACCAGGCTCTCGGCAGAGTGATGGAGGAACAGCTGTGCTGCGCTCTGGTCCGTCATCAGGACATCGGCTTTCAGGTCGTCTGTGACTGCAGAACCTTGTCGAGCTCCTCGGACTCTCTGCTCGACATCGTCAACCTCCGGCACGACGAGGAGCGTGAGCCGGTACGGATCCGACTTTTAAACGCACTGCCTGATTTGCCTGCACAGACGGAGAAGCTATTTCTGGCATCCACCCTTTTCTAAGTTCATTTGCTCCCCAGACAGCGACAGGTGAGTGACAGGTGGAGCACTTCAAGGTGTGGACGGACATGAAATGTTTTCTGTTCGTTGGTTTTGACAGCGTTCCAGTGCGTTTGTGAAGTGCACTGTGCCGCAGTTTGGACAGAACAATAAAGTCTGGACTTATTTTAGTCCCAGGTGTTCTTACAGTCTGACATCCATCCACCAACACCGACGCTGGTATTCAACAAAACCTCATTCTACATTCAGCATTTTAAATCAGTCCAGGTCAGTTTGGGATGAATCCAGCTGTTCAGATTCCTCTCAGCTCACTGGTGAAGGACTACCCAGGGTCCCTCTGAGGTCCAACAAGCACCTCGAGAGTCATTGCCGGAAACAAACACCTCAAAAGTGGTTCACAGTCGAGCGCGCAGGTTCACGAGCTCTTCCTGAAGGACTCCTTCATCCAGCAGGAAGCTTCGGGGTTTCTCTCTGTCGTCAACAGACGCCTAAAGGTGCCTCTGAGCCACTTCTACCTCTCAGAGTGCAGATGTAGGTGGAGTGTGGAGAGAGTGTTCCCATACCTCCACGCAGATCAGCGGAGGCCGCCACGTAGGCAAAGGTGTCCATGTTGATGATGTCAATGACCGGGCTGACCACACGCGTCGGGTCCTGCACACACACACACAGAACACACACACACACAGGCGTTCATGAAGGGTTACAAAGAGTCCGGAGGGTGAATGTGTTCCCGTGTGCAGACCATCAAAGTCCACTGTGACTTAGTTTTCAGTCTGTGTGTGTGTGTGTGTGTGTGTGGAACAGGCCGTATATTATTATATATTCCAAGGTCATTATATTCCAGCACATTAAAAGGAATTTCAGCCATTCGGCACCAGCCGTGCACACAGAGCGTTCAGCGAGGTGAGAGTGACCTCTACCTCCGCCCGCCTCCATTCAGCCCCATTTCATTCACTTTGCCGGCATTAATGTCAGACTGTGGAGCCTTATGAAAATAAGAAATACCGAAATGAAATGAGAATTCATCAAGAAGCAGCTGAAAAAATGAATAAATGGCTGAACGGAGGCAAGAAATGTAAGCAGACGAGGACGCTGGCAGCATTCAAAGTCTTTTCTTCTGAGAGGCTTTTCATTTTATTAGCGTTGAGGACGAGACGAGGTCGAGACGGACGTGTCAAGGACACCTGACGGCAGGTCCCACTAAACGCTCTGGATGAACTTTACACTGCTTTTGGTGGAAAAACAAGCGAACAGATGAGCTGGATGAATAATAAATGCACATTTTTCTCCCTGTGCATTCAAATAAACACGTTGTTTATGTTACGCATGCTTCCAACTGGTTAAACTGGAATCTTGCTTTGATTCAGACCCCAGACTTCAAGAGCAGATAAACTCCACACTTAATGTGCAGACATGACATCTGCACAGACAGAAAGCAAATAAGCAAATTTCCCAAAATGTTTCCTTTAACTACTACAACAAAACACGGCAGAGTGCATTTACTTAGGCTCCTTAGTGTCTGAATAAATTACTATTTACAAGATCAAACCACATCAGCGGGTAAAGGATGAAGAGGCTGCTGTGTTAAGTGGCTTACTTATGTATGTGGATAAGTGCACATTTAAGTAGATTCAAAAGTGATGCTTCACACTCGCGGCTGCTGGATCTAACTGCGCTCTTGTTTCCGAAAACTCAAGCCCACAGATTCACAGACGTCACACAGGATGTACACAAGTGAGGAAATATAAAAATACTGACAGCTATCACTGCCAGAAAATGACTTATTTTTGCTCATATCACTCTGTACTGTTTAATCTTCCATAAGGCCATAAGACTCTTATGGATTTAGCTTAGTTATTGCCTCCTTAACCCATAAATAGAGTCCTAAATCCTTGTAAAAGTGAGAACTGGCAAAAAGTCTGCACTTGATTTCCCTCATATTTCTACCTTGATGGCACCATTTGCTCTTTACAAGGATAAAAGTACAAAACACACACACACACACACACACACACACACACACACACACACACACAAAAGCATGCCAGACTTGAGGTCCCTGTTAAATCACGGAGCGTCCCTCTATTAGTTTGGCCAAACGGCTGGATGCGTCTTCAGCCAGTGATATTACGGAGCAGGTGGAGCGGTTCTGGACCATTAGCCGCAGGGTCAGTGCAAGGGGACGCCGGCTGCATCCCTCCGCAGCTCCAGCCACATTACAAAGCACTGCCTCTGCTTTAATGGCTGCTGCGGTAATGACAGCGCAGCACTCGGGGTGAAGCATTCGCGACATTACTGTTGTAATTGGATGAGTGTTATTTTCAAATCACTGGGGAGCACTTTCTTAATTTCAGCCATTTCTTCTTTTTTTCCCCCACCTGATTTGAAATGAGGATATTTGATGACCGAGCCGAGAGGGGAGCTGACCCCGAAAGCATCCTGCATCATCACCGCCATCATCGTGAGCATCCTTCACGCGTGTCACTGGCGCTCGTGCTGGATTACAGAGTTCTTTACTGAACATCCTGCAGTGCGACCACAGCGCCATTACCACACAGTCATGATTCAGCAGGTGCAAAGGGAGCACAGGTGCCTTTAAGCTGCACTCTACACTGAGTTTCATCATTTCAGGCTGCTCTGAGTTTGTCCTCAAAACCTTTTTATCATTTCTGAGATGGCATCTTTTATCTTAAGCCAACAATTAAGCTCATGTGATAAGAACAAGTAGCTGAACACTGTGTGTGTGAGTATTAGCACACGCCTGATTTACAGTTTACAAGCGTAATCCTGCAGTGTTAGCTGACTAGTTTATGAGTCGCAGTGAGACCTGACCTGCCACTTATCTGTATTCAGCATTCAGTAATATTCAGTTTCCAGAGCTGCTGACAGTAATGCATCCTGTTAGTTACTGCTTTGATTAACCGTTTATAGTCTAATTATGTGGGTTTGTATTGATTACTGACGGTGAGGCTAATCATCAGCTAACAGTTTCAGCACAACACGACGCTCCTGATGAAACATGAACGCTTCCTTTAGCTTCCTTTTGATCAGTAACATTCACCCAGAAACAGCTGACTGTCTGGATGATAGGACCTCCTCTCTGTCAGCTGCCGAGTGTCTGCAGTGGGTCTATTGACAAGTTTCTCATCAGTGCGTTTAATGTTTAACATGTGAATTAAAGTCATTTCTGTGACGCTCTAACTGGTTCGTGTGTGTTGAAAATTAATCTCGATCACCCTCAGACTTTATTTTTATCATTTTATCAAAAACATCACTTACTCACTGATGATGATGATGATGACGATGATGATGGACACCTGACATCCCTCTCTATGAATCAATCACTACACACTCAGTTTTTTAACGTGTTCTCACTGGTTGAGACCTTTTATTTGCATCTGTGTGAGAACAAACAGTTAAACGATGATTAGTTTGTTCGACAGCATCGTGTTCCACCAGACTCAGACATGAAAGTGCCGTCGCAGCATCACGTGACATTTAGGATATGAACAATAAAGTTTAATTTGAATGAAAAAACAAAGCCTCTGTATGAAAACACCGTGAGCAACGAAAGCAAGTGGAGGCTGGAAGCTGGGCTGAACTTCAGCCCTCCATCAGCGAGACAGACAGTTATTTTGAGGGGAAGAGAACTTTATGGTGGTGTGTGTGTGTGTGTGTGTGTGTGTGTGTGTGTGTGTGTGTGTACCTGGATCAATACCTCATACATTTAAATCTAAATATATGACTGTAAAGTGACTGGACAGACAGTGACAGATGACTCTCCTACACACACGCACACACTCACACACACGCACAAAAACACACAAACACACACTCAAACCGTGAGGATGAATATGGATGATGGTGTGTGGTGGTTTTGCTTATTGATCGCTGCTCTATAGATGGAGATCAGAAGTCTTTAAAATGAGCAAACACAAGCGTTGACTGGGAGAAGGAGGAGACAGCTGAAAGAAATGGAAAGAAAAATAGGACAGAAGGTGGGAGGACAGGAGAGGAGTCGAATATGGTGATGAAAAGGTGCGAGGAGGTGTAAAGAGAGGGTAGGAGAGGACAGAGATGGATGCAGGAGAGGAAGAAAGGAAGGGAGAGGCGTAAAGAGAGCAGAGGACAGGTGAGGAAACGTGGGAGACAATAAGAGAGGAGGTGTGAAGAGAGAGGGAGGAGATGAGAGGAGTCAAGGGGGGAGGGGAGAAGAAAAGAGGAGAACGGAGGCAGTGACATCTGGAGAGAGGAGCAGAGAGGATGAGATTAGGTGGAAGGAGGAGGCAAGGAAGGAGGATAAGTGGAAGCAAATAGACAGCAGCCAGACAGCAGTAATGAAGGAGAACAGGCGGAGGTGAAAGGAGGTGCAGAGAGAAGGTTGGAGAAGAATGGAAGAGAGGTGAGGAGAGCGATGAGGACATGAAAGGAGAGGTGAGGACAGGAGGAAATGGGAAAAAGAGGAGAAGAGGTTCAAGGAGAGCAGTCAAATAAGGTGATAAAAAGGAGGAAAGGGAGGTGTAAAGAGAGAACGGAACTGACAAGTGGTAAAAGTGACACGAGGAGAAGAGGAGGTGAGAGGAAGAGAAGAGGAAGAGGAGCGACAAACAGAGGAGCGGGGTGAAGGAGAGAGTGCAGCACTTATTTCTTAATGAGAGGCAATCAGACCGACAGCTATTTTCTCCCATGGCGCTATTTCACCTCGACCACTGGAGTCACCACACGCACGCACACGCACACACACACACAGACACACGCACACGCACACACACACACACAGACACACACACACACACACACACAGACACACACGCACACGCACACACGGACACTCGATGCTTCTAAACACACACACAGACTGGTCTTCAAGGTTAGACCTGTGGAAAGTAGATTTAGTAGTCTGGAGTCAGGCAGGTGGACTGTGGTCTACCTGTTTGATCCTCTGCAGCAGGGGGGGCAGCCAGTCCTTGTTGACCTCACAGTGGCTGTCCAGGAAGGTGAGGACCCCGGCCCTCGAGGCATCGGCCCCTCGAACTCTGGACCTGATCAGACCTGAGGCACACACAGAAACATGAGTGTCCGTCCCTGTGGACTCACAGAGGAAACACCTGTAACGTTTCTGATCACATGACCTGATCTGACCGGACACCGAACAGAAACGACTCGTGCAATGTAAAAGTCGTGATGTAAATGCCTCAGATGCACCACGTGCACACACACATACGGTGCTTTGGCATCAAACCGCGAGGCGTCTCTGCGGTGCGTGCGCTCGGACGCGGCTGGAATCGAACACGCGGCCTCGTGTGGCCTTCAGCGCTCCTCTGGGCTGACGTGAAATCCTCCACTTCGCCGACTGAAATTGATTCTTTTCAGGGCGGCAGATCAGATAAGACGGTGTATGTTCAACTTTCACATTCACGAGCTGTGACTATCTGTTACACACACACACACACACACACACACACACACACACACACACACACACACACTCCTCCATCCTCCTCCCACACACGCAGACATCCAGGACAGAATACTTAGATACAGGAGGGGAATCGAACCCCTAACCTTGCATTGTTAGTGCCTTGCTCTGCCTATTGACAGCCCGTCTCTCTCTCTCTTTTACTCTCGCTCGCCCTCAGTCAGTCAGCAAAGGGGAAAATCGATGCGAGGCTCTTAGAGGCCCTGTCAGACATGGACACAACCTTTTAAAAGGCCCATCACATCCAGCATGTGTGTGTGTTAGAGCAAAGGTGTGTGTGTGTGTGTGTGTGTGTGTGTGTGTGTGTGTGTGTGTGTGTGTGGCTGAGAGAGAGGAAGGGAGTGAAGGTTAGTGTCAGGAAGAGAAATGTGTGTGTCTGCTGATTGTGGTTGTGCTGCAGAAAGGCAGAGAGACAGAGTGTGTGTTGTGTGTGTTCTGTGTGTGTGTGTGTGTGTGTGTGTGTGTGTGTGTGTTTAAATGGGCCTGTTAGGGAGGTCTCCCTGATGGGGGCCGCTGTTCTCTTCTATTTGGACTAAATGGTCTAATCAATACTCCCTGACATGGAGGCCTACTCTGCGTGTGTGTATGCATGTGCAGGGCTGAGTGTGCAGTCTTGTTGTGTGTGTCACCGCGCCGGTGTGTGGGTCTGTTGTGAGTGTGTGTCGTGACATTGTACGAGGGGCCGTGAAGTTTCACGCTGCTCTGTTAGGCCGAGGCTCAGCCAATTAAAAATCCCATTTCATCCTCAATAAGGCTTTATTTTCTGGATGGATGGACACACACACACACGCACGCACACAAACACACGCACAAACTGGACCCACATACAAGCAGGCACACAGATACACACTCACACAAGTGGACACCCATTAACTCAAATACACACACCCACACACACACACACACACACACACACACACACACACACACACACACACACACACACACACACAATGCGGGGCAGGCTGACTTTGTACGAGTGTTAATGCACGCTGATAACTCCTGACAGGCTCTACCTATCACAGCTGTGTGTGTGTGTGTGTGTGCTACTGTACTTTTGTATGTTTGTGGGGACGAATCAGAGTTCAGAATGGAGCGGGCGCGCCTGTCGGATCCTCGTGTGTGTGTCGTGTGATTGTGTGTGTATGTCACTGAAGACATGGCGTTTCAGCCTGGTGTGTTTTTATGGGCATTAAAAGACAATCAAGTCAGAAGGATTGTAGGCATGAACAAACTGATGAACCCTGTGTGTGTGTGTGAGTGTGTGTGTGTGCGTGTGTGCGCGTGAGATCAGCGTGACTGTGCTACAATGACATCCTTCAGGGACGACATGTAGACTCGTATTTTTCTGAGCAGCCTCTCAGAAGAGGCTCCTCAGTGTTTTCCACTTTAGTTTGCCACAGCGAGGAAGATGCTGCTCCAACTCCAAATAACAGCAATGACACGTCTGTAAATGTCTGTCTGTCTCCCTCCAGGAGAGCTGTGCTGAGGACGCCGTCTGAAGCGTCCTGGAGGATGGCGCTCGGGTGAAGAGGTTGGGCGTGGACAGGCAGAGCTGTGAGGCGAGCGGGCTTCACGCGTCTGTGTTTCTGCGCTGCGTAAACAGCAGCTCGTGTGGTTTTCAGGGGACGAACGAGCCGCACGAACAGGCTGCTGTAATTACAGCGCTGTGAGAGCGTGGAGCCGTGTGACGCCTGCTCCGGGAGTTAATCTTACGTTTCAGGTGTAACTCGCAGCTTTCAGAGAGATAGCGGCTTTTCGTGTTTCTTTGTATCCCCGTCAAACATTTCCCTGCAGTCGGAGGCGGAGGCGACACTCAGGAGCTGCTTCAGGTAGGGAAGAAACGGATTTCTGATCTTAAAGGTGGAGGATTCTGGAGACAGATTGTTGATATTTGAGCTCAACAGCCAATCAAATCCCACCTCTCTTCAGCGCTCCGTCAGGTGCTGCAGCCGTCACGACCTGGCCAGCTCTCATCCCCCTCGCCTGGTTTCACCTGCAGCTCATTGCCTCACGAGTCCCTCAGCACAGATGCCTTAACCCTTAACCCCTTAACCCTGAACAACATCCCAAATCCATCCCGCTAACAGCAGGGCTAAATCCAGAGCGTCTCAGGTGGAGTTATACAGGTAACGACATGGAAACAATGTGCGGTCTGCTGTGGCAAGTAAACTATTTGAACACAAAGTTGGCAAAGTAAGATTTGTGATTGTGCCTCGCTGCTGCGCTCCTCGTGGGCAACGACTCGAAAGAGGAAGAGCAGCACTGTGTTGAGTGGCTTCACTTTCCATTTACGGAGCCAGAGATGTGCGTGAACACTGGGTTTGTTCAGCTCACACACAGAACTGACAGGTAGGAAAACACAAGGACAAATTCACTAAATATGATAAAAACTCCATCAAATTAGAAAAATGGATTCAAAGCTACCAATGAGTAAGTGTGTTGCTCACTGGAGTGGCCATAGCCTGCCTCCAAAGAGTGATGAATATTGCTGAACTAAAACACTAAAACCTCAGAGGTTTTGTTATCTTCCACCTGCAGTCGATCACTTGGTTCTGTTCCTGTCATTAACCTTCCACCGTGATGTGAAATCGTCCACATGCCTGTTTCCCGTCAGGGTGGAGCTTCCTGTGAGTCCTGAGCATCAAAAACCGGCTTCGGCTCCTTGAAACTCTTGTGCATGCATCCAGAGTCGCCTGCAGTGGAAGAGCAGGAACCATTTCTGGCCTCTCATGGCGCATTTCCTTCCCAAAATGCTCACGACCCCGTCACATTATCGAGCTGTCATGTTAATTTGTGTTCAGCATTCATTTGTATTCTATATTTAAGAGCATGGAGGCAGCTCTGAATGGATTATACAGAGAGATGATGAGCATGCCCATGACGCATGACTGTATTAACATCCATATTTAGTGTGATTGAGGCATTAACTCTCCGCTCTCCTCTGGTTGTCACTGATGATTTTGCCATGTTATTTATGTATTCTGTTGATTTTACGCAGATTTTCTGGCGTCTCACAAAGGAAGGCGTCAAATCTCAGGTTGTGGACGAGCTTTTGAAATGGCGGTACATTTGGTTTGACTTCACGGACGACATCCTCCCTTCAGCAGCATTTCTTTCACGACGGTCTGCGTCTCTCTCTGCCTCTCTGGGCTCCGTTTCAGCAGCAGCTCCTGTCACTTCGATTCACTTCAGGTCATTTCAGTTCTGCGGCTCCATATGTAGCCAAAGATGAATGAATCAATTTCTCTTTACTCGCCGCCCGTCCGTTTGTCCGTCCGTCCGTCCGTCTGCGAGTGTGGCTTTATATGGAGATATGTTTAGGCAAAAGGGATGAAAAGGCCAGAGGTGTGTGCAGCTACATGAAACACACATGTATGCACACACACAAGCATCATGGGTAATTAAAGACGCACACACACGACTGTTGCCTCACCTTCTCTCTTGCTGTTGCGGATACATTTGACTTTGGGCAGTTTGATGAGAAGCTGGCAGTCACTTTCTGAAAGAAACGACAGGAACAATGAAGTCAAACCCTGAGTAATATCTAAAAGAAGCAAACAGAATATTGAGCGCTGTGTAATAAATCCTGATTATTTCTTGACTCTGGAGGGAAATTAGCAGCTCGTTGAAAAGCTCTGCAGCAGGACGGCGATGCGAAGCTTTCAGTTCGACAGCTCAGACATTTGTTTAGCTGCTGCTCAGCCGGCTGCGCGCTCCCCGCTGAATTTTTGAGTTGCATTAATGCATTATTTTAAATATAACTGTCTGCTGTGATGCATGTTCAAATAATACTCTGGTGGAAAGTGTCAAAAGAAAAAAGAAAAGGAAAGAGGAGAAAAACAGACCCGCTGGGATGTGAGTCATTTACACCAGTCAAATTAATGCTGAATACATGTTTAGGAACAACAGTGGCCTGTTCACAACATCAACATGAGGTTCAGTACAAATCCAACATTTCTGAAAGCTGCAATCACTCTTTGTAATTCTGAAACAATACGAAGAAATGAATAAATCTGATGACAGCTTGTGAAGGACTGCAGCACAAAGGTGCAAACACACGACACACAAACGCTGCTGGCACGAGTTCTTCAGGACTCTGACTCGTGCTGCGACGGCTCCTTCAAATGAAAACAACAAAAGAAAAGCCTGGAGTCGCACTCTGTAAAGGTTTAGAGGCCCTGAATGACTGAAAACCTCCATCAGAGCCCTTTGAACCAGAATGGACGCCGCAAACTCTTCATGAAGAAAGACGAGAAAACAAAAACAGAAGCGTTTTGACCTGTTCTGAGGGTTAATACATCAGAAAAGCTATTTTTTGACTGGGATTCAAAATCTAGTTTTCTCCCAAAACTAAAAGTTCAGTCACGACTCTCAACGTCAATATTTCAGTTATTCATTACAACAATATCTGGAACAAATCTGAGCGAGACGGAGTCTGAGTCCCCGAGCTCACAAGGCCAAAATAAGGATGAGCACACAGTAAAGAAATGCAGCGATGGGCCACGAAAACAGACTCAGACGCTCCTTCCTCATTGGTTCATCTGACTCCCACTTATCACAACAGACGTGGATGGAAACGTGCATTTATTCCCAATTTCTTCAATCGATTTTCTTGACCTTCCAAAAGGCTGCGAGCCACTCGGACAGAAATCTGTACATCCCTCATAGCAGCAACACTGATACCAGAGATCAAGAGAGGCAGAAACCCTCTGCTGACGTGCAGCAGGACGTCAAAGAAACAGAAAAAAAAAACAAAACGATTCATGCTCGGTCAAATATCCCAAAATAAATCACTGCAAGAAATTAGGATTACAGCCAAAGGCGAGGTATGAACGCTGTTAAATGACACACTGCTGCGTGGGAGGAGATGAAGGGAAGTTGTGTGCTTTCCGGCTCAGCCTTCACATTCAGTTGCAGGGTGATGCGTTCAAAGTGCGCAGGCTGCTGCTGATCACCTGCACATGTTCCATCCTCTGCTGACTGCATCTCTGCTGCTTCCTCGTCTGCCTGGATCCTTCCTTCAGAGTCTAAATCTGGCACTATTTAACCTTCATCACAAGGACTCTCACTCCTGCACATGTTCGCGCGGCACCATTGGTCCTGATTGGTTGTCAGGTTGGCTCAGCAGGTGTCTTTGATAATAGGACCTGGAGAGTCGGGTAGTTCTTTCACAGCACATGTTCTGCAAAGTTGGTCTTGCCAGGCTGGAATAATTGGTGTTCATGTTTCCTCCTCGCTGCTGCAAAGGAGGGTTTAAGTTTCTTTTTCTATCGAGTTCACGTCCGTGTTTGTGTGTTTCACCGACGACAAGAAGTGAAGCCTGAGACAAAAGACGAGGAACCAGCCAAGAGACCCGAAACTGGTGTTAGAGGGTTAGAGACATGACGTTTAGCTCAGCTGTGTGTCTTCATAGGCTGGTCTGCTTTGTGATGTGACAGTTAGTGTTCGAAACAAAGTGTTTTTACCTTGAAAACACACACACACACACACACACACACACACACACACACACACACACAGAATACCTGTCAGTGGATCAGCTAACAGCTGGCTTTGATCTTCTCGTTGGATGTGTTGATAATGAAGAACAACCTTCACCACGGCCTCCATCAGAAGAATCCAAACAGTCAAATCATGTCCGTCTCACTGTTTTCAGTTTGTTCGTTTGTGTCTCTCTGGGGACAGAGCGGACATAGCTGCAGGCGAGACACACTGTTCATGCGCAGCTCATCGGTGTCCCCCATGACCCAGAATGGAGGTCTCTTTTCATCTTCATTGTAATCCTGAAACTGTGGACCCAGCTGCTGTGGACACATTCATCCCTCTGACCTGTTATGTAGGTCTCATCTCTGTTATCTCTGACCTGGAAGAGACCTGGAATGTGTGTGTGTGTGTGTGTGTGTGTGTGCGCATTAGTCATGTTGTGGGGACTCACCTTCCTTATGAGGACAAAACGCAAGTCCACACAACTTCAATCATTGAATTTTAGACTCCAAGAAATGAATGTAACTCTATGATATGTCCCAAAAAGTAGTGATGGAAACACGAGGTGTGTGCGTGTGTGCATGTGTGTGTGTGCGTGCCTGCGTGCACATGCGTGTCCAGCTGCAGCTCACCGTCATCACTGAAGTCATCCACCAGAATGATCTCATGGATGAGATGAACCGGAGTTCTGTTCAAAACACTGGAGAGACAGAAGGAAAATATTAGTCTCAAACAAGCATTAATGCATGTGACACACACAGAGGGCTGATGAGTAAATGCCAGCCTACGCACACACACACACACACACGCTCAGCTGCTCATGAATCCATTATGTACCCACTGCACGCCATATGAAACAACATATTGAAAATGTCAGCCCAAATTCCTGTTATGAAAATGTATGACGTGTCGCCTCTAAAAAAGTGTTTCATTAAAGAGGGAGATTGAAACATAAAAAATTCATAACTTTTACTGGAAGAAAATAAGAAAATGTGTTTTGTTCTGGGTTGGTTTCTGCTCCGCTTTATTTCATTATTTCGACTCTTCAATAACCTCTGTGTTCATCATCCCCTCTGGATGAGGCCAAGGAGGGAGGGAAGACACGGGGGGGCAGGTAACAGAGGGAGGACGAATGAGAGGAGAGACAGATGGCAGGAGGGAGAAGGAAGAAGAGAGGAGGAAGGTTAGGTCAGGGGGTGGAGGAGTAAAGATGGAAGAAATGAAGCAAAAAAGAAAGAAAAAAGGAAAAAATGAAAGTAAGGAGAAGGAAAGGAGGGAAGTAAAGCAGAACAGAGCAAATGAGACGGAAGGAGACGGAATAAAAGGAGGTGAAAGAAACGGGGAGGGAAGAGGACGAAGAGATGCCAGGGATAGTTGGAGGCAATAAAAGAATGATGGAGGAGAAAGGGGGGTGACAGATGGAGGGGGAGATTATGGAAAGAAAGACAGAGGGAGGAAAGGAGAGGAAAACAGGAGGAAGGAAAAGGGAGGAAGAGGGGGGAGAAGGAGTGTTGGGGATGGAGAGGAGGAAGAAAAGGAAAAGACCGTCTTCCCGGTTAGAGAAAAGAAAACTGGAAAGGGAGCACAGACAGAGAGGTGGAAGGAGAGAGGGGAGCAACCTGGAGGAGTGAAGGCAGAGAGGAGAAAGTGAAGAAGGGAGCGAGGGACGGAGGGAGCTGAAGCCCATAATGTAGGAGGAGGAGGTGTGGGGCTAAACTATGAGTCTCTGAGGCACCGGACCCCGTCAGGAGGGATGATGAATGCAGGGAGGGAGGGGGAGGTGGGGGGAGATGAAAGAGTGAGGGATAATAAGGAGGAGACAGAGAGAGAGAGAGAGAGAGAGAGAGAGAGAGAGAGATGGCAGGCTAGTAAGGGAGACAAATAACCCTGATTGTAACTCCTTCGCTCTCTCCGTGGAGTCGAGGAGCAATCAGGAAAGATGGATGAACGGATTGATGGATGAGAAGAAGGGAAGAGGAGGAGGAGGAAGGGGAGGAAAGGTGTGGGGCAAGAACACAAGAAAGAGAGATGGAGGGAGGGATTAGAGGAGAAATTAGGTAATCAAGTAGAAAGTCAAGAGTGTATTTATCTCATTAGGTCCCATTAAATCCTCCACTGGATGCATCCATCCATCACTCCATCATCCCTCCATCCCTCCATCCATCCATCCATCACTCCATCATCCCTCCATCCCTCCATCCATCCCTCCATCCCTCCACCCATCCATCCCTCCATCCATATATTCATCATCCATCCATCCATCCCTCCATCCATCCCTACATCCATATATTCATCATCCATCCATCCATCCCTCCATCCATCCACCCCTCTATCATCCATCCATCCATCCATCCCTCCATCCATACATTCATCATCCGTCCGTCCGTCCGTCGTATAGTGAGGCAGACATGCACAGATGGATGGATACAATCTCTTTTCATTCTCTTTTTCTTTCTCTCTCCACCTCCTCTCCTCTCTTTCACCACCTCCCTGCCTCTCCCTCTTTCTCTCTCTCACACTCACACACACACACACACACACACACACACACACACACACACACACACACACACACACACACACACAGGAGTTCCCATTCTCTGGTTCACAGGCCAGTAGCTTTGAGGCTTAACCTCCCCTCAGGCGTGCTGAGGGAGAAGCTATCTCCAGCTCACAGAAAATATTATCACCGCTGACAATACCGCAGTCGGCTGCCACAGAATAGCAGCTCTATATCTGCGCCGCTCATTTCCAACACTCTATATATCAATTTTAGGGGGAATTTTTTGAAAAATTTTCATTACCTACAGCTGCCATTTGGAGAGCGCTTTCATCCAAAGTGCCTTGAGAGCGTGCATTTTTAGAGCTGCATGTGTGGCCCCCGGTGGGAATTTCACCCCGACTCTCCGCGGCTGCGGCGCTGATGCGAAATGGGCGCCACAGTCGTGCAGACCGCCGGGGTGAATGGTTCAATTCCCGCAGGAGAAAGCCACGCTCGGCTTGCGTGAGCTCGGCAATTTGGATAAAAGCTGCTATCAAAATGCAGAGTTCTTCAAAGACCTGAGTGGAAACAACAAGTCATGTCACAGCCTGCCGTCGGCCATGTTTAGCTCCTCGGCCCTTTGGCGGCGGCTCGGGAAGGTGACGGGATCATCAGCGACTCCACCTCATCAGCGGTTAACAGGCAGGATTCTCCCTGTTCAATTAATGGCTGATACGTTCGGTCGATTCGTGTCCCGTCCGTTGGCAAAGACCAGCGATCTGTCCACCGTTCACCCTGTTTCTTGCCAAGTGCATGCTGGGACAGGGTCCAGTTTGAAGAACGGACAGATGGACGGAGAGTCAACTCGCTCACTAACTGTAGCATCAGGCTGGCTAAATGTGAGACAGGTGGATGGTTTCGACTCGGTTCCTCTCAGTGTCAAGACTTAACTGCGACTTGCAAACAAATGATGAAGACATGAGAACACATCCAGAAGAAGCTTTAGCTCCGTTAGTCTCTGTTCTGCATGCTGACAGCTGATTTGTTGAATTAGCAGTGAAGCCAGTGTTAACAGTCTGCTGTCTCTGGCTGAGCTGCCTCAGACAGGACTGCAGGACCAGTCTCCGGTTTGAAAGCATCTCATTGGCTGACAGTTCGGTGCTCTGTCTGAACGCGTGACGCAGCCACAGAACCTCGATTACAGGTTTCAGATGGTCTTGCCTCTCTGCTGCTGGATTTATGGATTTATTTACACCTGAGGAGTGATGCTTTCAGCTGTTGTGAGCGAGACATCTTCTGCTCTGCTGGTCACTGTGAAAACACTCTGCCCTCGCTCCTTCATGTCTGCGGGTGTGTTGTTTTTACTCTGACTGTAAATCAGAGGCCAGATTGCTTTTCTCTAACTTCATTCACTACAGGTGAGGAGTCAGATTAGCTTCTACTGTTCCTGCAGTGTTACCCTCTGCTCTGGGTACGTTTGCTGCTTTTTATCCTCTCTGCAGCTTTCCATCTTTCTCTGCTCGTACCTCCGCTCGGTTCCCTCCCTCTTTTCTCTTCTCTCTCTGCCTGATTGGTTCGCTGACAGCCAGTTCTTCCATCCTCCACCTGGCTGGAGTAATTCATCACTCCTCTCTCTCCACCCCTGCATCCACCAGTGTTTCCACTCATCCATATCCCTCCATCTTACTCCAGAACGAATTTCTCTATCAAGACCTCTGACAGGAAAACGAGTGAATTATACCATAAGAATGAAACATCCGTTATTTAAAAAAAAAACAAAAAAAAAAACTCCCTATTTATTCCTGAAGACATCAAGACATTTTAAAAACATGTAGCAGGAACATCAGCTCTTAAAAACTCAGATTTAGCCTTTTAAAACTACACGCTGCACCATTTCCAGGGCGCGTTAAATCTTTCTGGCTCTGACAGAAAACCTTTCCCAGCAGATCCAAAGAGGCTGAGGAAGTCCTGATTCAGCCGCTCACTGCGTTCACTTCTGTCTAACTAGCTCTGATGCATTATGTCGTATATCTGCAGCCAGTAAACACTGTCTCATCACTGCTGATCTACAGCGCCGTGCACCAGCCCCAGCCTGGGGTCAAAAGGCCAGTTTGTCCACATCAAATTCAGTCTTATCGCTGCACATCTCGCTCATTACCGCCTGATGACGTTTATTCAGCGGAGACCGTGTGTGTGAGCTCCTCAGTGATAATCTGATGCCTCATACAGGCACTGAGCGCCACAGACAGACTCACTGACGGTCCGTCAGATCAGAATCCTCTAAATCCTGTCTAATATTGTCCAACATTACAGCTGAAGCTGCACACGTTTGCACATGTTTTTCAGCCCACTGGACAAAATCTGTGAAGAATCAGTGAAAATGTTTCAGCTCTACAACACATTTGCTCTGATTAGCACCCTGAAGGTAGAAACACTGAGACAGAAAGGAAGACGAGCCGGGTGCGACGCGGCGGCTCTCAGATAAAACAGTGAACTTGCAGGAGAAAGCTGCGACCATCAATCTGCCTAATGACCTCCTCCTAATAAATCCTGAGTGATCAGCTGTAGAGGAAGTCATCCGGACTCTGAACGGTGCGTTTTTAGCTCCACTGAATCAGAAAGTGCTGAGCTGGTGCTGAGAGAGGGAGAGACCTCTCCCTCCACCTCTTTCTCCCATAATAATGGAAGCTTTGCAGCTCAGGAGGCTGTTTCACACACACACACACACACACACACACACACACACACACACGCAGAGTCAAAACAAACTAAACCCATTAAAACCAATATGTCCTCAAAAGCGCCACGTCTCTCTTCTCTCTCGCCGCTCTTTCTCTCCTCGTCCTCGCCTGCTTATCTCTCGCCCGGCGGAGTCGGAGAAGATGAGATCAATTTTCGGATCAGAGCTTGATTAAATATCGACAAGCCGGCTCTCCCTCAGAAAGCAACTCTTTGATCATGAGATGAGAAGCTTTCAAAGTGCCCATCATTGTCTCAGAAATCAAACTTATTAAAGTTCGGCCTGCATATCGTCGAGCCCCAAAGCGCACAAAACTCCCAAATTACAGCCCTTTCTAATGTAATTGTAGGCATTCAGTACACTCTCAGTGTTTTCAGAGTCCCCGCAGCACAGCGTGATTGCAGATAGTAAAAAGAAAACTTATCCAGCTATTATCTGGCTATTCAAGTTGTTTTTTCTGCTTGAAAACCGACGCTTGAAATTAGATTGCAATTTTTTGCTGTCTCCGACTAAACATCTTTCAAAGCCTCTTAGAAAAGTTTCAGAACAAAAATCTCTTGTAAACTTTTTGGCTATGATCCAGTGAAGATTGGAGAATAAGCAGATTGACGTTTTTCAGAAGTATTCAGCCATGAAGAGCGATGACGGAGGCTTTTTCTCAGCACTTTGCTTCACATTAGCACAGTCTGACACCACCTCTGCTGTTGGTTGTTGTGCAGGTTAATCAGTAACAGCAGCCTCTCTGACAACGGGGACATTAGCCGTCTGTATTAGCAGGTTGCTTCTTTCTTTTCTTCAAAACACATTTGTTTCTGATGCATTCATGTGCTTGTTGAAAACTCGGAGGTGTTTGAGAGCGATCTGCAGAAACCACGCAGAGGAAGGGTGTGTGTATGATGCAGGTTTACACCAAAAAATGCAAACATTTCTATTTGAAATCACTGCACTCATAACAAAACACCGTGTCAATAACACAGCTGAAAGCCAAGTAATGGACTCCAGGCTCTGGGTCACGTTCGCATCACATTTTTGGCCCATGCGAGACTCCAGAGCCGCTGTTTTCATGCAAATTACAGCCGAGTGCAGGTTGTCTGTTCTGTCTGTGTGTGTTTATCGCGACATGCAGCATCCATGCAGGCGAAGGCAATGATTTTAAGCAGACAGCCGGTCGTCTCCTCAAACTGCAGCACCATCAGATCATAAGTTCAAAAATAAATAAATAAAGGTACAAGTACAAGTTGTACTTTAAGTGTACTGCACTAAAACCAGTGGCTGCCTGCAGGTCGGAAAATCAATGGAAGAATTGATGGCTTGCTTTGGGTCAGCAGTAATGTAAATTACACACAATTTGCAGTTAATGGGCCAAAACCTGCAAAACCACACGACGGTCCATCCTTCCTGAAGCCACGTGAAGCTCAGATCCAGCCCACCGGACCTGTGACCTCTGACCTCTGCGGACTTTAAGAACCACCCATGAAGCAGCGAGTTCACTCTTTTCTACTCAAGCAGAAGAAACGTCGTCTAAAACACAAATAACTGCTCGGCTTTTCAACATTTGCAAACTCCACGAAACAGACGGGTTGCTCCACACTCAGCGTCTCATTACTCATTACATCACGACTTGCTCTCGGTTGGCTGTTGCTGTTGTCAGCTGTCGTCTTCTGATTCACCGACGCGTGAAAACGCTGTAAATGTCAAGCGAGCGCTTGTAAACTGAATTTGGTCGTCAGTCAGCCTGCACAGACGCCAGGTGAAGCATTTCTCTTTAACTGGACACTGTGTACCAACCTGCTGCTCCTTTACTCAGAAGTAAAAGCAGAAATGGAGCTCGAAACAGTCAAATATCAAGAGGAGACGTGAAACTGATCCGATCCATTCGACACACACACACACACACACACCTTCGTGCACCTGCTTCCGTTCCCTTCTTATGTGCACCTGAGTGCAAACGAGATTCCAAAGATTCAACTTCGCTGGCACTAAATAAGCAGCTTTAACTGGAAAGACTGGGAAGCCTGTGGACACACATTTATCATTTACTGCGTTCAGAAGTGCAGAGCGAGAGGTTCGTTTTATGTTTCATGTCAATCAGGGCGTGTAACAGACGTGACGACAGGTGACAAACATGGAGGACGATCGGCGTCAAATAAAGTTCGCAGAGATACAGAAGCCTCAGAGGATCCTGCTGAGATCAAATGTTCAGAACTCACAAACTCCAAATAAAAACTCCAGCTCCAAGTCACCACCAGCAACCAATACACACACACATGCACACACCCACGCACACACGCACACACCTCCAGGATTTGGCCTGGGTTCAGCTCATTATACCAGTCAGTCAGCAGGGACGGTCTCCTTACTATCACAGAGGACACTGTGTGTTTTGTGTGAATGAGTGTGTCAGTGTGTTTTTACGTCTGTGTGTGTGAGCGTGTGATTTTGTGTGTCTCTGTGTGTGATTTTGTGTGTGTGTGTCCTCCCCTTCAGTCCTTCTCAAAGCTCTGCAGTTTTCAACCAATTAAAAGACAATCTGTCTCCCTGAGCCCCTCTGCTCCCTTTGGCTCTGGCTCGCTGTATGTAAGTGTTGCTGTGTGTGTGTGTGTGTGTGTGTGTGTGTGTGTGTGTGTGTGTGTGTGTGTGCGTGCGTGCGTGCGTGCGTGCGTGCGTGTATTGTATATGTGTACAGCAACCTGCTGATATCATCAAACTGAAAGACAGAACGATGGTTCAGAGATTGAGGGTCAGGAGATTAAATGTGTGTGTGTGTGTGTGTGTGTGTGTGTGTGTGTGTGTGTGTGTGTGTGCGTGTGTGTAGGTTGTTATTCTGCTGTACTATTGCTGCATCTCCACTGTAACTTTTGGAAGAAGTTTGTGAAGATACAAGTTTGATCAAAGTGTTTCACTTCTGTACAGAAACAAATCAGACCTGATGGAAATAAATGATTAAATAAATGATAAATAAATGATTAAACAAATTAAATGAACAGAAATACTGCTTTCGTCTCTTGAAGTGTTACAAGATGATGAAAACACAAAGCCAGCTCTTCAAATTTAAGTTTGATGAACCTTAATGAAAATAAAAAAACCCAAATAACAAAATACAAGATGGATTTTTTTCAAAAGTTTCACCATTGAGCCACATTGTCTAATGTGTGTGTGTGTGTGTGTGTGTGTGTGTCTCTTACCTCCTGATGGTGCGCAGTAGGGTGGATCTGGCCTCGTTGTGGAAGGTGATGATGATGGAGGTTGGAGGAAGATCAGAGTCGTAATGAAGAGTGGTGCACCTGCGGGGGGGGGGTGGAGAGAGAGAGAGAGAGAGCGCATGATTGAACGTGGCTTCAGACCCCATGTGAAGGTACATTTACCACAAGATGCAGATTCTCTTCTAAAATAAAAGTACCATCTGGTGGTGTCATATATTCATATATTTCTCTTCCTCTTCTGTTGCAAAGAAACTAAACCTGATCGTTAGCAAAAGCTCCGAAATTAAAAATCCAAGTTGAAAAAAGAAAACTAAAGTTTTAACCAGTGTGGCAACATGAGCCATGAAGCTGCTGTTCACGCTGGTTAATACAGGGATAACACACACACACACACACACACACACACACACACACACACACACACACACACACAGAGCGAGAGTGACCAAGTCATCAGACCTGTTGAAGATGAAGTATAGATAACCAGCCAGAAGCTCATTAAAATACACTACTTAGCTCTGTGTGTGTGTGTGTGTGTGTGTGTGTGTGTGTGTGTGTGTGTGTGTGTGTGTGTGTGTGTGTGTGTGCTGCCTTCGCTGGGTCAGCAGCCTTTTCTAGCAGCGCACACACACACACACACACACACACACACACACACAGTGTAATGAGAAGACTGGCCTTTAGCTATCAGATTGATGGATTGGTGACATTTTCAAACAGAAACCGTCTGCTTTTTCTGTTCTGGCCTTCATTTTTAAAAACCTCACCTTCCTCAGACGTGTGTGTGTGTGTGTGTGTGTGTGTGTGTGTGTGTCACTGCACCATTAGCCATCTTAACACCTTCTCCTCTGCTGCTCGTCTAATCCAGCATTGAGGAATATTCACTTAAAAACAATGACAGACGGTTTCATCGGTTTCCTCATTTTCTCTCCCTTTGAAACGAGCCTGTGTTACAACACACAAACCGAAAAAAGACAAAATGTCAAATCTATTTTCTCGACATCAGCAAATACGAAATATGAGGCATCATTCATAAGAAGGATCAAACTCGAGCAGGTTCACGAACATCGCCGACTAATTAACAGAACTTCATCTGGTTGGAGTCTGAGGTCACCTGATCATCTGAGCTCCTAAAACACACAGTGAAAGATGTCATAATCCAATTTATAAGATTAAAGTCTGAGCTTAAATGAGCTTTATTCACTGTTTGTAGTCACAGAAAAAGATTAAAAAAGTCTTATTTTCTTGAGGAGAATGTGGGAACATTCAGTCATTTCATTCCTGTGGAGACAAAACAAACGACTGTCGAATGACGACAACAGTCAGCTGACACGATCGGCGTTACGTCAGGTTTTTAAACGCTTTCAGAGGCAAAGCGGCCTTCTTCCATGATTTTCTACAAAAATCGTAGTTTTTCTGCACTACTTTTTGTCACCTAAGCACAGTCCCATATTCACCACCAACATGTTCTTGGCTCGCCCCCAAGAAAAGTTCTCTGCTGGAGCCCCACTTTGTAGCTTAGAAAGATATTTTCCACAGATAGCGTTTAGCTCGTGTTGCTCAGAGCTAAGAAAACCTGTCTCCCCTTCGGTCCTTTGAAATAACAGGACGCCAGAAACACGCTGAGTCGCAGTGATCAGGGAGGAAACTCATAAAAGGCCGAAATCTCTATGAAGTCTGGCCAGTTCAGATTAAACATGCAGCTCAGAAAACATGTTTTCTACATGAAGTTCCACAGCAAACACTTCTGTATGACAGGAGCTGAAAAGCCCCAGAGCGTCCATCAGCACGTCCTCGAGCCGAACATTGAGCCACCTCCTGCGATTTGCCGTGGGGTTAGAACACGAGCTCGACTCCTAATTTGTTGTATTAACAGGTCGGCGCGCAGCGTCAGCCGCTGCACACGAGCACCCAGCTGTGAAATAATACCATCAGCACCTCATTAACTCGCAATTTGATTTTTTTAGTTTGGAGGCGCCATGATTAAGTGGGGAAACAATATCGGCGAAGCAGATTAAAGGATGCAGAAACTCAGAGTCGTGCTTTTATTGTTGCGGTGTGTGCAGAGGGTTCGGTGTGTTGCTCAAGGGCACGTCGGCCGGTGGTCCTGACGTTGGACGCTGTTTGGAAACCTCTCTGTCCTTTTCCTTTAGTCTTTGTCTTTCACTCTTCTCTTTCATCACCATCTCTCATCCTCACGTATGTTTCTGTCTTCTGACGTCTTTCATTCCTTCGCTCTGTCGTCTCCTCTTGTTCTTTATTTCTTTCAGACTTTCGCTCCTTCCATATTTTTCTTTTTTCCTTCACTTTCTTTAGTTCATCTTTCTTGTCTTATTTCTCAATCTTTTTCTACCTGAAAACATTTGACAGACTGATGAAATTAAACACAAACTGAAGACAGAAACCATGACCTAAAACACACACACACACACACACACACACAGACACAGACACACACACACAGATTTTCTAAATTGAAGGCCAAGGTGAGCAGAAGCACTTTTTTCTCTTTCTTTGCTTCTTCATTTCTTCTGTCATTCTCTCTCTCTCTCTCTCTTTCTCTCTCTCTCTCTCTCTCTCTCTCTCTTTCTCTCACAGTCAGAATAGGAATATGCGCTGTATATATTTGTCATATCATTTCCCATCATGCCCCTCTCTGCCTCCTCCAGCCCTCTATCTC
>NC_135091.1:2220000-2225000 GCF_051107435.1 Chaetodon auriga | reverse complement strand
CCAAACGTTACTTTGTAAAATGACCCATATGAGCGAATCAATCAAATCGATCAGTTTTCTACTGAAATGAAAACGGTGCACAGCAACAGATGATGTTTCATGACAGCAAAGGCTGGACGTGTCTTGGACAACACGCGTGGTCCGCCTTGTGTTTTTCAGTCAGTGGATCCCTCTGTGAAGGTTTATCTTGACAGCTTCAAAGTGAAAACTCCAATTATAACGGAGAAAACGGTCTGCGGTCCTGCTACCGGCTTGGCGGCCCGACGGGATCCGACCTGCTGGCCTTCAGCAGAGCTGCAGACTCCAGGGTCCAACCTGACACCTGATCTCCTGAATACGTGACTCTACTTGAGACCTGATGTGGCCTTGAGACTTCACTGATGAATGACTTGACTTAATGTAATGGCTGTTAGCCGTGGGCAGCAGGAAACGGGTCAGAGTTCTTCATTTCCTGGGTCCTGTGTGTGTTTGCAAAGCTATTTTTACCAAAAGGCGACTGAGAAAAGTATCATATATTGTATTTTTTCGATTCTTCAGAATAAACATGTGCAATGGGAAATGATTTTGTTTTTACTTAAGGGGGCATGATATGGAACAATGTCAGCTTAATCTGAGCAGAGGAGCAGCACGCCTGCTGGAGTAAGATATTTTGGTAAGCTTTTCACCTCTGGCCTTTCTTTCTTTCTCTTCCCACTATCTCTGTCTCGCTTCTATTCAGGTGCTCACAGAGGAGAAGATGGCCTAGTTTTGGCTGGTTAGGCAACAGACATTTACATATTTATACTCGCACACTGCTGGTGAATGAGGGAGCGAGGGATTTCTCCTCTCCTGATGGAGAGAAAGAGGAGAAAGGAAAAAGGAGACGGTGAGGGACGGCTGATAATGCCTCATTTCTTCCTTTACTGGAAAATTCCATTAGGAAAATTTCCAAGTCAATGACTCCAATGAATGAATAGCTCAAATGAATAGTTCAGAAGATTCAACAATTTTAATTGAAGTAAGTTCAATCCCCAAAAAGGAGTGAGGAGTGTAAATACTCTGCAGAGGAAGAGCTGACCAGGTCGTGGCCTCGCTCACTGCTCTCTGCTGCCAAACTCAAGAGTTTATTTCATTTCTTCTGTTGAAAGGCAACAACAAAAAGTCATTCAGACTGCAGCGGACACACACACACACACACACACACACACACACACACACACACACACAGGCCCATTTAACAACCACAGTGCAAACACACAACTTTTCAACCCTTCTCAAAGTCGTCTTTTTGCTCAAAGAAAAGTGGATCCGTTTCCGTTTCCTCAGATCAGAACGACTAAAAACACACGACACACTGCATCTGTTTCAGAATCTGTTTCCAGGGGTTCATTCATTCATCCACTCTCTTATGAAGACATGACAACAGGTAGAGACGGTGCCAGCAGGACGACAGACCTGCACAGTGAAAGTGAGGTTTATGGGGAACCAATCAAAACGCTGATGGTGTCATTGTTCCGCAGCCGTCACGCCGTTGAATGAGCATGTACTTAAAATAACTTGTCCACTGCATCTCAGTCGACTTCAAAACTAAAGAACTGACTGTTGTGCATCAAGTCAAGACTACGTAACTTATAAACGGTGAGCAAGAAAAGGCCCATCAGTCAATCACTGAACTCAGTGCTTTTGCCTTTGCAGCCTCTCTTGGTCTGGTATGACCATGAGTGCATGACGTGTTTTCCGTCAGCAAACTGTCATCATACATGTGACTGATCTGAACGTCTGTCTGAGCCGTGTGTGGAGGCACGCACAAATGACAGCTTTGTCATAGCTTTGATGACTTCTGGCTCCTGAAACATGCTGCTAATAAACAGATCTGAAAATAAAACCTCATCAGGGAGGTAACAGTGTGATATGGAAATACTCCATAAATATGTGTTCCATGCAGCGTGAGATAAGTGCGAGGACGGTTTGTGTCCAGCATGTGCAGCACATAAATAACATAACATAAATAAATGAGATGCATAGAAAACGAGCACAGGAAGAATCAGACGGCTCCCATCTGATCCACAGAAGAATATGACTGCATATTCAAACGAAACTCTGCAGAGAGGAGGAAAGCCTTTGGAGGCAGTGTTTCTCTGATTACACCGTGTGGTGAATACGGGACAGCTGATGGATGACACTGCTGTCCAACCTCCAGTTCCTCTGTGTGATCCTCTGCAGCATGTCCTCCAAATCCACTCTGACAATAACCTGCAGCTCAATGTCAGCAATAAGGTGGAGACAGTCGTCCAGAAACGCCCGTTTCACGTCCTCTACTACAGCCTCAAATGGGATCTCACCAGAGGATGTTCTTCCTCAGACTGCCAACATCTCGAGACGTCCTCACCTCTTCCATCACTCCACCACACATCAGACTGAGTGCGTCATGTGATCCGGCTCACAGGACAGGACCGAGTGGCCTGGAGTGTTCTGCACGAGTCAGGCAGTGGGCCACAGGTTCGGCTCCACCAGCACCAGGACCACCACACACCTGAGGCCATCGCTCTCCTCAACAAGAACCTGAGAACCTGAGAACCTGAGAACCTGAGAACCTCACCCATCAGTATTCAGAAGCAGATGTGAACTTGTCATCAGAAAAAAGCGAGCTCTCATTTCGGAGAAGCCTCCTTCATTATCATCACTCTACAACTGTCCTGCTGCATTATCAGAGCAGCTAAATATTCCTTCTGATCTCAGCGAAATTGGGCCAAGTAAACAGATTTGACTGCAGACTCTGATCTGATCCATTTAAGAGGATTTCACTTACAGACGCCTTCGTTCATTTCATGTTCCTGTGCTTTAAATAATGAGGGAATGAATAAAATGTTTAGGTGACACTGCGCTGTCACTGAATCACACATGGAGGTAAAGGTGGCTAATTTGTTGAGTATTTATTGAACGAGTGTCACTTCCATCATGAGCTTATTTTCCTTTGTTTTGAAGGAACGCCATAAAACAACTAAATTTAGCGAAGGAGGGGGCGAGGCTGTCACACATGCTGCACACGCTGGCAAGGCCTAACGAGGGAAAGCAACTTCCAAACTAACTCCGACACCCACCGTCGAAGGAAAAGGAGAACACTGTCGCCCAGGAGGGCTCGTTTGGCCTCTCCAACAGGCCAGCGCGAGAAGCACGACGAACCCCCGCGGCAAGAACGCCAAAGACAGCTCAGAGGGACGAATCGACGCCTCGGAGCCGCCGACTCAAACTTGAGGGTTAGCTGTTGTTGGGGGACTTGAGGAAGGGGAAGGGGGTGTCAGGGATGAACAAAGGCAGAGCTTTTCAGATGCGACAGAAGATAGGATGTTTTTTTTTTTTTATTTTAACAACTCCAGGGTTCCTCCGGTTCCTCGTTAGTGCGCCGCGATCCCCCGTCACAGCAGAGACTCTCGTGTTTTCCAGAGTTTTCGGAGTCTTTAAAAAACATGAGGCTGGAACTGCTTCACCCCCGTGCTGCTTACTTATTCATGCTGTACCACGACTCCAACAGCCTGTGTGTGTGTGTGTGTGTGTGTGTGTGTGTGTGTGTGTGTGTGTGTGTGTATAGCTTCTGTATTTATTCACAGGTATTTGCACCTGTGTGTGTTTATGGGTGCAGAATCGGTAAATACGTGTGCATCTGGTTAATTTTGGAAATCACAGTGCTGAAACACCTTTGATCCTTTAATTGGGAAAACAGAGAACTACGTGAAGTTACTATCACCTGCACAGCCTGTTAACCAATAGGTGTTCTGAGCCATGTCACTGGCTGGAGGTTGTCTCGTCCAGCCCTGGTGGGTCTAGTTCGCCGTCTCTCTCGTCCTCTGCTTCACATTGTTATGTGGTAAAGCTCTTTGAAGAGGCTGTGCAGACAGACAGCGCGGCACACATGAGCGAGTATCTGTGTCATCAAAGTCAGAAAGCCCACGAGGACGCTCTTCGCAGGGATTTTGGGAGCTGAGCTGAAACTGGTACAAAGCAGAGTCGAGCTGCAGAATCAAAGCAGAATGTGTGATATCAGTATGGAGAGAGATATCTGTGCCGTGGATAGTGGTATTTTTAATTACCTGTCTCTACTGCATTACACACCTGTTGGACTTGCTTTTGTGAAGCTTCAGTTTCCCTGTTGACAAGGTTAATCTTAGAAAATGTATCTTACTACTACAACAATGGTACAACTACTTCTGCTCGTTCGTGCTACTACTAAAGCTACTTTCATTGCTGTAGTATGTAGTATTAATCACTCTAGTATTACTACTGGCCATTACAGGAAGTACTGCTGCCACCACTGCGGGTTCAAACCTTTGGCATCTCTTTCACTACTACAACAACTGTTAGCAGTGCTGTTACTACTTTGACATGTACTGCTACCACTACTGCAGCTGCCATTTCTTCCATCACTACTAATATACTTTATATTACTACTATCACTACAACCACTACTACTAGTGATCCCAGTGCCACTACAGCTAACACTACGGGTACAACTGGTACCGCTATCAAAACTCCAGTACAAACACTACTACCACAAGTACTAATACTACTACTACTACTACTGCCATTACTACTACAGTACTGCTGCAGCTGATACCAGTTCTATGACTACTACTACCACCATAACTATTACGTGTACTGCAATGACTGCAATATGGTATTAATTGTACTCCTCTGCTACGACAAAGCACCAACACTCTGCTCAGAGACTGTTTAAGGATTCTGACGAGCAGGAGTTCTGGTGACAAAGTCTTTCTCTATTCAAGACGGGAACAAATGTAATTGGAAATTTTCACAGTACATGATCCTGTTTTGCGTGTTAACGATAGAGCATGATTGATTATTTGCTTTCGCTTTGTGTACGTCTTCGGCTGAGGACGGTACACTGAAACAGACCAAGGGGTTAAGAGAGATAACAAGTGACTGAGTGAGTGTGTGCACATCAAGAATACTAACAGCACGTCACTAATAACAACAACACCATCATGTTCACTCGGTCCTTCCAT
>NC_135091.1:2190000-2210000 GCF_051107435.1 Chaetodon auriga | reverse complement strand
CCCTCAAACCACACACACACACACACACACACACACACACACACACACACACACACACACACACACACTGTGGCACCTGTCAGAGTGTCCAGGGAGCAATACTGGTGTTTAGGAGCAGTCGTTACAGAGGCATACAGGCTAATTAAAACACACTCCTTTCTTGACAGGCTCCACACACACACACACACACACACACACACACACACACACACACACACACACACACACACACAAATGAGGAGGTGTTGTGAAAAAGCGGAGAGCTGGAGAGTGTGAAAGAAACACAAAAGAGACACTGCTTGCATAGTGGGGTGTGTGCGTGTGTGTGTGTGTGTGTGTGTGTGTGTGTGTGTGTGTGTGTGTGTCGCGCACACGTGTATTACCCACTTTATGGGGACACATATGTATTTACACGGACACATTGTGGGGACTCGTCTTCCTTTCAGAGATGAAATGCACGAGTCCATAATGTAAAGCTTTAAACAGGGTGAAGACTCAGTTTAATGTTCGGGTTTGGGTTAAGAAAGTGGTCTGAACGGTTTGAGTAAGTCTCCAGGAAATTAATTTAAGTCGCTGTAATGTCCTCTGAAGTGACAGAAACATGGCTGTGAGTGTGTGTGTGTGTGTGTGTGTGTGTGTGTGTGTGTATGTGTGTGTGAGGAAGAGAGGTAAACCATGGGAGACAGCAGTAGGTAGCTGAGGGCCACACCAGGTGGTGGATGTGCCTGTTTGCTTAAATTACAACATGTTGACGTGTGTGCGTGTGTGTGTGTATGTGTGTGTGTGTGAGTGTTTGTGTGCACGGCAGATGGTGCGTGACGACTGTATTGCTCCCAGCAGCACAGCTGTCCAAGGCAATACAGCCTGGACACACACCTCTTCATCAAGTTAAATAACGGCTTCAAACACACTGACACTCACACACACACACTGACACACACACACACACACACACAAACCAAACACACCTCAGCTGTTCAATAATCTTATTTCTTCAGGTTTCAGCCAGAAAGATGGGGAAACGCTGGATACATTCCCATGAACCTATATTTTACCAGCTCAAATGCCAGAATCTAAAAAAGCTAAAATATCACGAAAAACCTTTGAAGTTTGGCTCGAGTGTGAAGTCGTCACATCGATAAAAGTGGAAACATGCAAACGGCTGTCGGACACGTCAGGCTGCTTCTTCTCAGCTGTGCTCAGCTGACAGTAAATCTTAACCAACAGCTAGCTTTGAGGGGGCGGGAGCCGGGCACAACTCCACCAGCCAAAAAAAGGGTAATAATACCACCACAGGGTGCACGAGGAGCAGCTCAGTTAATGGTGTCATCCTGCGACACCCTCTTCAATACATGCACATGAGCACTGATTCGTATCATATTTGACGTGTCAGAAATGTCCTTAAAAATCGTGCACTGGGCCTTTGCGGCACACCGATAGACGTCAGAAACATGGCCGACGGTTACAGCCGCCGACAGTGACCAGCGTGACGAGGTGAGAGGCGCACGCCGTGAACATTAAGGGTTAATTAATGAATCTCTGTGAATGGCCGAACAGGTGAGAGGGAGGGAAGCGCTCGCCGACAGGCTCAGTGACGCACATTCAACATATCACCAGAAAAATAAATACATCAAAGATGTGAGCCAGACGAGGAGGGAGGGCGGACGAGCCAGCTGGAATAACAACACTGATTATGGTAATGATATGAGGTGGTATTAGTTCATTCAGCGCTGCCCACCTGCTCCGCTCTGACCACAGCTGGTGAGAACGTGTGATCTATCTCAGCTTTAATTTTAACGCCGCACCGGCGTCGTGTGGGATGGCTTCAGGTCCTGCAGTCAAACCTGCGTCGTCCTGCCTTCAAACAGCTGCTGGATCCACCTACGATTCAGGATCCACAGGATGTTTCAAAGGGCCGTTTCAAAAGACGTTCCGCCAGAAATTCAGGAGGAAATACACAAAGCTTTTTTATCCTGACAGTAAAACCGAGTGGAATTTTCAACTGATGCCGTCGTCTCCTGATCTGACTGAAGAAACAGAAAGATCTTCTCCTGCGCTGAGCTGCAGCACAATGACAAGACTTTCTGTCTCTCAGCATGAAAAGTTATTAATTCAGTTCACTTCAGTTTAATTCAAAGCAATATAACTTTATGCATCCCTGCTACCGTCTGCAGCAACTCACCCCCTGCTGTCACCCCAGAGAAACTAAAAACATGAATTTATATGAGGAATTGGTATTAAAAACATTTTATAAACAAGTGTCTAAAAAACATGAAGTGCTGAAGTTGTGCAAAATAAACAAAATGACCTATAAAGAATTTAAAAGAACAGAGAGAGAGGCAATAAAAGAGTAATGACTTTTTACAGGCAGGTAGAGCCGAGCGGCGTCCCTCACCCGCTGAGACGTCTTTGACCGAACACACGACCAGTAAATCAGGCCTGATGTTAAAAATCTGCATGTGTGTGGCTGTTTGAGGCGTCTCCACCTCGTGTTTCGCTCAGCTCCCGCACCCTCATGCAGCCCCCTCCGCTCAGAGGAGGGAGGATTCTCCCGTATTCACTCATTAACGCGGTGAGTCCTTCGCTCAGGGTTAAACAAGACGGCGGCGTTTATTTCAACGTGAAGCAAACAGACTTAAACCGGCGCAATTAACAGGAGGAGAGAAGAAGAAGTGGAAACAGCAAATGTTGTTGAACTGTGGTGAAATGTTGTTCTAATGCAGCTCCCGTCGTGAAAATTTAATTTCCATTTAAACATGAGCAGAGAGAGAACTGATCTAATTTCATCTGCCGTCTCCCCTCAGCTCCTCTTCCTCCTCTCTCAACTCCTCACCTCTCTCCTCTGCTTCCATGTCCTCCCCTCTTCCTCATCCCCTTACTTTCCGTCTTCTTCCTCCTCTTTCCTCTCCTATTTTTACCTCAGCGGGGGTTTATTAACGAAGTGGAGATTCACACAGAGTGAGGGGGAGGGAGAGGGAGACGTGGATGAAAACAGTGTGAGTGAGACAGACGTAGAGAGTGAGACGGCGGGGCGAGAGAGCTAGGAAATAAGTGAGGCCCGTAGAGAGAGAGAGGGAGAGGTGGCCGTTGGGTTTTTATAATTGGCTGTCTGCGACTCAGAGAGGGTGAGTACAGTACCCCTCTGCCTCCACACACACACTCAAAGAGATCACATTTCCTCCTCTCGCCTCCCCTAACATGACATGAAACCAGCTTCTGAAGCCTCGGGGCTCTGAACATTTAAATTATCTCCTATCTCTTCGACTCACTGTGGGCTAAAGATCACAGATTCGGCTTCACAGCGCCGTCATTTCCTTCTGATTCGCCTAATTAGCGGCGCTAACGACGTCTCCGTACAATGTCGCTGTTGTAACCTGTGTGTTAACCCAGGCGACAATATTGTGAGTGGCTGTTGCTCTTATTGATGGGCCATTAGCAGCATCTCTGTGGTATTCCTACCTGTGTGTATTTACTGTCAACCTCTGAAAAGAGCTGTGAAGTGCAGCGAGCAGCACAAAGCAGGGCTGTGCAGTGATATAGACTGTATGCCGCACGCGCCACCACAACAATCCGTCTGTGCGTTCAACGATGAACGACAGTCTGCGTCTGGAACGGCGCCAAAACGCTCGTCGCTTTGGTTTTAGAATGAAAACGTATCTGCCGCTCTGGCACTTCATAATGATGTTTCAGCTGCAGCAACACCAATTCCCAAAATTCCGAGGGAGTGGCCGCCATATTGGTACAGGGAATAATATTGTATGTATGATGACATACATTTACTGAGAGCTGTCATATTTAAGAAAACTTAAAAACTTCTGACATTGTGGTTATGTGCTGTGGTGTTTCTGTCTGCTCTCCTGTGTCTCTGTGTGCATCCTCCCCAGGTACAACCCCCCCTCCTGCTGATTACAGCTGTTCAGGCAGCTCATCAGGGCCTGGAGCTCCAGGCGAGGCCGGCGGATCAGTCTGCAGCGTGGCTGGCACGGCCGGCTGTCATTTGCATAGTTCGTTGTGTGCTCGTGGTCTGATTTAAGGTCTGGTCACACATGCAGGCAAACAGTTCCTCCCCTCATCCTCTACAATTATCAAGAGTCTTAATACATTTTAGAAAATGTACAATCATGTAAATTGTGTTTTACAACAACAACAACAAACTAAATACTTGGAGCTAATGTGCAGAATCAAGGCAATAATGCGTAAAATGTAAATAAACAATTCTAACTGAACACTTTCCAGCCAGTAGATGCATTTAAAGCGACAGCAGAAACAAATCACATGTAATGTGTTAGAGCAGGAGCATCGGTAAGCAGCCTGCATCCATCTCTCAATGAGTACGAGAAGTTAAGCTTTAGAGGATAAAAACTCATCTTTCCGTTTACAGGAGGAAGATTGTGAGAGTTCTTCTTTCATAAATGACAGCCTCACTTTAGAAAACCACATTAACGTGCTGTAATCTACGAATTCAAAACTCTGATGACTGTTATTCATCAGTTGAACCGTCATTTCTGCTTATCATTTCCGTGAAAAACACAGAAACTCAAGCTTAAATGTGAAACACCGGGAGGAAAAAATCAAACCTTTAAGAAAAACTCTCATCATTTTTGGCTTATTTTAATGTGTCAGAGTTAGAGCCAATGGAGTAAAAGTACAGGTCTCCAGGGAGCAACTGAGAGGGAGTGATACCGAGTTAGAGGAGCAGAAGAAAAACCTGCGCTGCTCTTTAATCAAACATCCTACATACATCAGCCGCGCTCTGCTAGGTAGCTGCTCCTTAATATTCCCAAGGCTTCCACAGATGTGAGTAAAACTGGCTTTTCTTGTAATGGACCCTGGGCAACGGAAAGAAACACCTACAAGGCCTAATTAAACAAGACACACCGGCTTCTGTTCAGGACTGTATTTAAGTCACTCTCACGGAAGTTTGTGTCATTGTTTCCCAAAACTCCTCTTCTCTCCTGCTTTGTGCTCAGCTGGGATTGTTATTGATGACGCCGCGGCCCTCGTTCGGTCCGTCTCCCAGACTGCCGCGTGAAATAAAGGTTAAATAAAAGTAGTCGATAAAACAGAGAGAAACAAAACGAGCAAAAGCAGTTTCTCCGGGCAGTGAGGGGGAGGATGTAGATCAACATGAGTGAAAGCTGGCTGTGCTGTCGGGTGGAGCGGCTGCAGCTCTGTGGTCACACAGAAATGTAGAGATAATGTCTATACATTTAGCCCAGCGTCTCTGTGGGCGGAGTGCCTTCTGCGGTTCACGGGAGCTAAAATAAAACCGACCGACACGACGAGCCTGCTGCTTCAGGGCGAAGCGACCTGCTGTTCTCACCTTCGTCAAAATCATCCATGTTGATTAATAAGGTTCAGATTTCACTGAAGCCTTCGTGAGGAGAGAAAAGAGTCTCCACTTTCATTGTAATTCTGAATTTCTAGCAGACTCTGATCCAGAAGCCTTAAGTCTCCTGCAGCAAAGGGCGTGCTGCATTCACACGAGATAAAAACAGTCTGAGCTTCACCAAATTTACTGTCAAACTCCCGGCGATTGTCTGTAGATCCCAGTGAAGCATAATGACTCACCACGCTGTGACGAGCCTTCTGAACAGGCGTCCAAAATACTACGAGGTCTCATTAATAATTCACACTGCAGCCTCCACAATTCTTGACCCAGAGGAGGAGGGAAAAACTAAACAGATGCTAAGATATAGATTCACACAGGGTTTGTATTATGAGCAGGCTGCTGTGTTGGGGAAATATGGTCGGTAATTTGCGCTGGAATTTTTAATTTACAGATTAAGGCCGAGGCAGATTTGCATGGCATTAAAACCACAAAGGAGCTCTGCCGTTATTAGAAATCATAAAGGACTGGAGGCAGAACTAGACCCATGTGAATATGGTTTTTATTTAGGAGGAGATAACACATCGGCTTCCCTTATAGAAGAACGGGCTCGCTTCATGAAAACAGGGCATCGACCGTCGGTGAAGAGGCAGAAGCACCAACCTGAGCAGTCTGAAGAAAACCTGATCGCTCTTGACACCAAAACTGCATCTCAACTTTTGTTACTGAGAGAAGTCGACTGCACATCTTTCCTACATCAAGTCACCGAGACTGGAGAGTGAAAACAGCTGTGCACCCAAAGAAATGCCATTTCACAGAGTCACGCCTCCCTCCGTGCACCAGCACAACATCTGAGCCTTCCTCCTTTTTACACTTTCGGCTCCTCTCACTCGACTGTAGCTTGGTAAATTCATTCCTGTGGTGAATTGTTGACAAGGAGCTGCTATAAATGGACTGCGGCAGAGGCAGCGGCAGAGACTGGCTCCGTCCTGTATGACTGTTTTTGGCGAATCGATTTCCAGATACAGTAACAGCAGCTCGTGGTTCACCAGGTGACCCTGCAAACCAGAGTGAGGAGCAGCTCAGAAACACATCACAGAGTGTTTACAGAGCTCGCTCTTATCTGCTCTGGCTATTTATGTCCTGTTCTCATCAGGTTTTGTGCCAGGTGTCTTTGTGTTGTGGTGCATGTTGAGGGAAGTCACGCTGCTGTGTCGGGCGAGGGTCGGGGTCGGATCTGTTGAACGATGCTGTTGTTTGAGCTTGTGCTGCTGCACTGTGTGTCGTGTCCAGCTATTTTAAAACCATCAGCTCACAGAATAAGGTGTTAACGTTAGCGTGCCGGAGCTGAACGCAGACCAAGATAACAGAGTCGAAGGCATCAACAGACGGGCTGATCCAACAGCACATCGCTGCAGACAAAGCTACAAGCACTCCGCTGTTCTTTACTGACGACAGGGAAACCACCTGCTCCACAACAGCTACCAAACTGCCAAATTTAGGTCAGACTTCCACGAGGAACAGGCCCGTGTCTGGACAGCTTTGATAAAGGTCTGGCATCCTCGCCTAAGCCGGCTGTGCAGTGAAAGCAGCGTCTACAGTGGATCTGTTCAGCCACTGGATGGTCCAACGTGTTTAAAAAGCATCAAGGACAGACAGGATCGAGTTGAACTGGCGTACTGGACATTCTGCTACGGTATGTGATGTAATGTAAGTACTCACAGAAAACCACTCCATCTGCAGTGTGACATGACGTCATATGCAAGCAAGCTACAGAAGGGAAGCCAGCACAACACAACAGGATGAGACAAACTAATGCAAACATGAGGCGCTAAGCTAGAGCTTAACACAAAGAGGAGCACCACAAAAGCAGAAAAAGCCAATGGTTAAGTGTGCCCCTCACAGAGCATGTGACACACTCTGCATCCATGTCACAGCAGATTTCCATGTCCGCCTGCTGCCTGTTCACTCCTACCTGCTCTGTGCCTGCAGCCTGCAGCTGAAACAAACTCCACACTGGAACAAATGACAGTGATCATCCTGCTCAGATCTACATTGTGTTCACTCCTGTGGCATTCAACATGCCCCCCAGCATGCGATCACACACACACACACACACAGACACATTAACATTTACACCGAGCCGAGAAATAATATCTTCCTGTCCCGAGGACGAGATATTGATTGTGGCAAGCTGAGCTCAGAGTTTCGATTTACACATTTAGAGTCTGACAGCAGCCGTGTCGACCATTTGGCTGTCGTTAGCGGCGAAACGCTCATAACTTACAGCATAAATGGCTCAACGGGAAACATAAACCGCTAAACACTTTGCTGGGAGAGGAAAGGGAAGGAACAGACAACGGGAGAGGGGAGATGTGTTTGTTTGCTCGCTTGAGTGCAGATTTACTCAATTAAAACATGTTTAGCAACGTTGTTCCGAGCAGAAATCTGGTCTGTCTCACATCCGTGGATGTTTGGAGGCAGCAGAAAACGAGAGACGAGGGTCACCTGCACCTGGTGGGCTGTTTGTTTTCTCTGTTCTCAGCCGTACAGTCGCTGCAGGTGAGCGTATGTGGGAGCTGGCCAGTTGTTTTTATTTACGATCCGCTTCGGTTTTGTCGTGAGATTTCTTATTGAAGACCATAAAAAGTCTCTCTCACTAACACACTTATTAGGCCTGAGAGCTGAGCAACACAAAATTAAGTAATGAATTCTTGGGACGATTGCCTTAATGACACCCATCAAGCCCAAATTCATTATAAGGTGCTTTTAAATGGCTTTAACACTCTCTCGCTCACACACACACACACACACACACACACACACACACACACACACACACACACACAGTCTCATAAGTCACACACACAGAACAGAAAAAGGCAGTTAATAGTAAAGTAATGAAGAGTTACAGCATAAACTCTTTATAAGCCTCTCATCGCTCATAAATCACTTAGAAACCAATTTCATACCAAAGCAGGGAAGAAGGGGGGGGGGGGTCTGGATTGAAGAAAAGAATTAGCGAGGAAGAAGAGACGAAAAAAGAAAGAGGTACAGACTGATGGAGAGAAGGCAGGAGGAAGGCAATGAGGAGAACGTTTAGAAGGAAGGGCCGAGGGAGGAAAGAGGAAGACAAAGACGGCAGATTAGAGCGAGGGAAGAGAAGGAGGGAAGGCTGGATGAAAGGGGAAGAGTGAGTCAGGGATTACGAGAGCACTGGAGCTAACGGGGGAAAGGAGACGAAAGAAAAGCAGTGAGGATGACTGTGGGGAAGGGAGGAAGATGAGAGCATATCCATGAACTGAGCGCTTCGGTAGAAGTGCCCTTGAGCCTCAGCGGCTCGTGTCCACACAGAATCTGAATCTGCAGTATTTTCCAGTTTATTCTGTCTTCAAATGTAAAATTCAAACACGCCTCTTCTTTGTGTGCTTTGAACAGCCTCTGCGCTCGTCTTCATCAAGCTCAGGAACTCTGATGAAGATGCTTTAAAGCCTGTTATTTAACACGTTTATTTCCCCACATGCATTTTGACTGCCTTCATATAACATAATCCCATCATATAATCCCTAAAAGTGGATTAATACAGGAATTCTCCTTCTGAGGACTATTTTTGGATTTTCTAGTTTTCAGGATATGAAAAAGATTTGTGAGTCTTCACCACGTCCCCCGGAGGTTACTAATGATGGCGGCAGTAAACCTGGAAGAAATCAACCAGATGTGCCACCTGTGTGATATCTTAAATAAAACTCATAAAGTAAATGAGGAGATCTACGGCTTCACGATGCTGATATGGACACCTGTGCTGACAGCTTCAGGTGAGCCTTAAATCTCGAACTTAATTTCAAAAATGAATGTCAGGGGTCCTTCAGCTTCAGAGTAACTGAATTATTCACCCACTGCTACCTCCAAAATATGAAGTGCAGACGCCCCGAGTGTTAAACTCCATCTTGTTCAGGAGAGCAGTCCAGTCTGACGTAGACTTTAGTCAGCCGCGCTGGTTTAACAAGCGTTTAAGTGTTTTCAAGATGCTCAGGTGGAGGCAGAGGTGGGAGCTCGGTTCACGACTGTGCTGTTGATACTGAGAGAGCTGCTGCACCAAATGTTTAATTCATAGATAGATTTAGTCAGCGCGGTTGAAAAATCCATCAGTTTCCTCCAGGTGGGAGGATGTGCAGCCAGTGAGAGCGCGATGCTTGTTTGATTTGTGTTGTGCAGCTCGGAGTCCGAGTGCAGGATGGATTTTCAGCTGTGGGGCCTCAACAGTGCAGATCCAACACGGCGGCAACGACAGAACACGGAGCAGCGCCCTTAAACAGCAGCACAGCGAAGGAGCGACGGAGGGTTCCTACGCCGGCTGTTAATGCATCACTGTCCAATCATCTTATATCTGTACGTTAAACAATTAAAGGTGTTTTTTTGTGTGAAAATATGCGAGATATGAAAAACATATTGTGCTAAAAGTATTTCCATTTCCATTTAAGACCATGTAGGAAATTTCCTTACATGCGGAGATGAACTTCACCCAAACATCCACAGTATTCAGAGCACAGATAGGTTTCCTGGCTTCACTGATGCTGGCTGCGTGAAGAACACTTGGTCAACTGGCCCGGTTAAGTCAGGGTTAAGAATACAACAAAGGCAGAGCGAGATACAGCTGAGCAGGCCAAAAGGAAATTTCACTCGCACTAACACACACACAGACACAAAGTCACAGACTGGAAAGCGCTTGGAATAGACCTCGTATTAATCTGCAGGCAGAGCCAATGGAGAAGCTCCTGGGAGGCTATTAGCTTTAGGACTATTCAGCGCTCCATTTGGATTAGGCTGCACTGGGACAGGGATTAAACAAACTCTGCTGCCACATTACAATGGATCCAGCAAACCTCGGTGTGCCGCCGGGTCACCTTTGTGGCTACTGTCTTTTGAAAACAGAACAAAGACCTTCAGATACAGGAGATATTTAATCATGCTTGAGTTTTCGGGCGCAGCGGACTTGTTTTGCAGTCACGTCTCTTCTGATTTGACTCAGCTGTACGATAACGTGTTCTTCATAAAACACACGTTTGTCGCCTGGATCACTGTTTATTTTTGTTTGGATGCTGATCCCTGTTTTTCATTTCTTCTACTGTTTTATTCTCAGCAGCTGGGAAGTCTTTGATCCTCAGCTCTTGGTGACTATTAGCTGGTTTTATCATTGATATAATAAAACATGGAGAAACATGAACTCTTCCCCCGTCAACTGCTACCTGAGAACTAGTTTAAGTGGTGCAACCTGGTTTGATATATTAACCTGCAGCCTCCACTTACACCTGTGCAACAGAGGCAGGTATGAAACAGCAAAAAGCATTTTTTTGCCTTCAGTGTCCTTCAGATGGAGCAGACGCTTGAAAACAACAAAAACACTTTACCAATGAATATTCAGGAGAACTTCAAACGTTAATCATAATAACTTCAGCTGCCACGTGATCATACCTTTAACATGCCGCACTGCCTGTGAGGAGACTACACCTGAGGCAATAAAACCACTGTGTCCTACGCCCACGGAGGACGTCCCTCACTGTGATTACAAGTCCAGCAGTGCGGCTGGTCTGCAGCACCGTAGAGCCCATAATAATAGTTAAGGACATCCGAGCAGCATTGAGGTTTTTTTATTCAGCAGTCACCGATGCATGTGTGCTGACTGAACCATTTTCTTTAAAGCAGCACGCATACATTATGGCGGGGGCCTTTGGAGCGGCTCACACTCCAGAAGGTTATTTATTCACACGGTACAGTAGAGTGGAGCTTTGGACGGGCATTTACATTTAGAGTATTTCAAGGTCCAGATGAGTTTGTTTGTCTTGCCTGAAAGTGTTGCAGAATATGACCTTAAATACAAGTGTGATATTTTACACTGTGGGGGGGGCAAGCGATGAAAAATGGGTTTCAGATCCAGAGATAAGCAGCGAATAAAAGGCAGAGTTCACTTTCCCGAATCAAACTGTCTCTTTTATCTGAGCCTCACCAGTCACTTGGTCTATCCGGCCATCTGCCCAGCAGTCAACACCAGCTCTCGTCATTTGCATCCCTTTATCTGCTCTCAGGAAGTGAGAGAAAGAGAATACAAAATGAAAAGTAAAGGGGCGAATGTTGGAGAAAAACAATAAAAGGGAACGAGGGAGCAGCGGGGATGAAAAGCAAAAGTCGCTGTGAATCAAAGCGAACAATCAGAGGCTCACTCCTCATTTCCTGTACCGGCTTCAGAGGGCATCGTTAACATGGAAAGTCCTGTCTCCTCTGCTCTGACAGCCGTGCGGGGGTCCGATTCGCTTCGCTTCGCGTCGTCTACACTTTTAAGACAACGCCACGCCGCTGCCTGAAGGCACCAATCAGCAAGAAACGTGTCATCTATGCGCCTCACGTCTGCGAGCAGAAGGTGGATTGGAAGCGGGAGAGGGCGGTGGGTTTGGAACCAGAGAGCCCCTGATGACAGAGAACGGGGCCTTTACATTACCTTTAAGCAAGATATTTAACCTCCAGCTGATCCAATCACGCCAGTAAGGTGCCGCAGGTAGAACTATACCATTACAATGACTCACAGGTCCTCCAGGAAACACACAAATAAAAGGATTAGGAGAAGCGCGATTATCCCCTGCCTATTGAAAGCACAGGTGAGATGACTGATTTGTAAGCAAACCCTACACGGCAGGCTGTGCTAAAGGCAGAGATGACAGCAGTTCAGGTGTCTTAGAGTGAGACCCACAGCAGAGTGTGCAACGTTCAGTGTGACTATCAAAACCTCTGTACGGTACACTGTATGTACATATCAGGACATGCAGAGCGTATGAAATGATGGAGTGTTTGTGTGAATATTTCAGATTTTACACGTCAGTCAGTGTTGTGTACAGCGGCTGGATCCTATCAGAATGACATGCTCCTCTGCGGATTGAGATGATTTCCAGAACCAGCGGGGGAACTACAACGTTTTCATCATCGCATATTTTTAAAAATTCATAGCGCTCCAGCTAAAAACAAGCTTTTACAATTTCCTAAAAAGGCTGCAGATGCAAAACACGCACAGCTCCATGTTTCATGAGTCTTTACTCGAACAGGTACAATGCACAATAAAAACAATGCAGGAGGAGATGTGATGTACTGGGCTTCAGGAAATTGGTATTTTCCGCCCGCAGAGCCGGGGCAGGTGGGTAGAAAAACACATGAATGAGAGAATTAGATATTAAGACGGTAGAAAACGCAAACAGAGTCAGTAAAAGTGCGTTTTGAGCCGCGTGCGACCACACCTGGGTCCAACTGGTTTGTCAACACTTCCATTTCCGTTCTGATTGTTTCCAAGAAAACCGTATTTCATTATTTCTCAAACTTTCACAAACTGAACGATCAGTTTTCAGTCCTGATTTTAGGACATTTTTCAAAGACACATCTCTTTTTCTCATAGATTAACATCAAACCAAAGAAATCTCCATTCTGCATCTGGTTCATTGTTTTGGTGTATTTTAACAGAATCAGTTTGAAAGCTGAGAGTTTATCTACTATGGTCTCATTCCATTTAGTTTCTTAATCTGGGATTAATTACACTTTGCCATTCTTTTCCGTGATATTTTAATTCCTCTTCGGTGTCAAGTTATGTGTTGTTGGGTGTTTTTTATCTTGTCTGCTTTATTTGTAGGAATCAGATCCAGTGAGGTTTGGGAAGGTTTCGTTATTCTGGTCGGTTAATTTATCATCTGTGTCACCTGAAGCGTTTGGGTGATACCTTTAAGGCTTTTCTGTGTTCTCTTAAACTAACTCAGCGTCATTTGGGAATTGCAGATAAACAGTCAAAGAAAACACTCGTCATACTCAGAGGTCGATAAACTGCAGGTACAACACATGTCACTGGGAGTTGTAGAAGGTAGCTACATGCCGGCAGTCAAGGTTACAGTCAGTTAATAAATGTTCAGGTTCTTCAGTTTTTGAGATGAAGCTCCGTGTGTTTAAACGTCCACAAAAGATCCCTTTCAGTTTTGTTTTTGGGTTCCGTCTGCGTGCTTTATAGTCTGAAAGAGCTAAATGTCCTGTAGCACATTTGTACTACTCAGCATTGAACAGCTTTCGGCCGATATCATTTAGCTTGGACACCGAGTTTGACGGCTTGTTGTTGCTCTGCTAATTTCCCTCTCCGTCTTCGTCCCTCTCTCCTCAGTCACACCCACGTCATTGCAGTGGTGGACTTGATTAGAGGGAATTAGCGATGTGCAGCCCTCGGCTAGCAGGGGTTGAAGCCTCTGTCACTGGAGGGCAGATCAATGCTCAGTTAGTTACTGTCAATGCAGCCGGACGCACTCGGACACGCTGCCCTGCGCTGCTGTGCAGTCTAAAAGATCAAAGGCCACGAACGGCGATTAAGTGTCATATTAAGAAAAAATATATTCCAATTTCAACTCATTTGCTGATGAATTATGAGCTGCTACGGGCTTTTTGTCAAGGAGGAAGATGAACGTGTTAATCATTTGATCTCTCAGCACAGTGAAAGGTCATGAAGAGTATTTATTGTGCTATTATTGTTATTTCATATGAGCACAAATGACGCTCACAGATACCACTGGGTGATGTCTGCTCCTGGAAGCTCAGAGGACTTTATTCTACTTTCAATCAGTCGTATACCACCAGGCATTAACGAGGGAGAGGCATCTGGAAAAACACCATATTACCACATCAGTACTGGTAAGGGTTTACAATGGTCTTACAGTGCAAAACGGAGCACCTGCTGGATCCTGAGTGCAGCTGTCAGTCAGTCTGTCAGCGCCGTGCATGGAGCTGCAGTCTCGGGCTGTCTGGACCCGCTCGGCTGACGGCTATTTTAAGATGCGTCATGCTTTCTGCTGCGTGTTGGCTCTATATCGGGGTAGTGACAGTATGTCTTGTGGTAAGACGAGAAGCTGTTTTCTCTGCCAGCAGAACGTGACCCAGTCTGTCTCTCCGCTTAACTACACGTTCTCTCTTTCTGCCTTTCCTCATTCAATTCTAATACGCTTTTTGGGCCTGAGGTAATTTGTAGCGAGACACAGTTAACGAGAGACAAACGCTGAAGCACACTTGACCGCCTGTACCTTCGCTCCACTTTTCAAAGGCTGCACCTCCTGCTGAGGAAATAAGTATAAGCCGACGTCCAGCCACAAGTTCACAGGGACCTTCAAACTACAGCTGCTACATGAGGAGGTTGTACAGAGAGTCCAGGCCACTAGCATGGCTAGAAACTAGTGTGTTGGAAATCCTTAACTTTACGTCTTTCGCTTCATGTCTAAAGAGACACAACAGAGAAACTGGCGTGCGTTGCTCGTGATGTTACCAGAGTCAACGTCACAGTGAGGAAAACAGCAGTAACTGGATGTAACTCCAGTTCTAAGAGTATATGCGTAGCCCTACACCTGCATGTCATCGCACATTATTTTGGATTTGCTAAAACATTTATCACGGTCATGACGATATTACAAAATCCCTGTCGTGACAGAAGATGACATCAGTGACGCTGATGAAACCACCTCGAATGGCTGTCAGCAGTAATCCCACATGATAAACAGGCTTTTTCCCACAGGCTGCAGCTCATATTCACAGCACAGCAGCAGCAGGGCAACATGGCCGCTGATGGGACGAGCTGAGGGGAGACGCTGGACACTGGCGCTGTCTCTCCCCCACCGCCTCGCCTCTCCTCTCCCCTCCTGTCCCTCGCTCTATTAACCCGAGCTATTTGCATGGACTGTTCCATTAGACGGCTGGACAGCAGAGCAGATGAGAGCAGAGAGAGGGAGAGGGAGGAAGAGGAGCAGAGAGCCTCGCAGGATAATGATACAACAGCCGAAGATCCTGACAGAACAATTTCCTCTCTCTCTTTGTCTTCTCTTTATCTCTCTCTCTCACACACACACACGGCTGTCTGATGAGGCTGTCATGTTGGGGGATCGGCTGATCCATCTCTCCTTCTCTTCTCCTCTCTGTCTCTCCTCCCTCCATTAAACTTTTATTACTCCTGCTCTCTCTTTCTCTCTCTCTCTCTCTCTGTCTCTCCCAGGCACTCACTTCCCTTTCGGTCTAATTCAGAAAATTACAATCCATGAATTTATAGAAGGATGTAATGTGGAGGGAATGGTATTATCACCTCCGGTCAGTGATCCTGGCTCAATGCCTTTTATTTTTTCTTCTTTTAATCCCCCTCTGAATGATGAACACAGACCCTCCACGTCCTCAGACACCAAGACGTATTATTTTAAGAAGGAAATAAGATGAGATTTTGCAGCCGGCGCCCAGTCTGCATGTCGATCAGTGTAAGGTGAGGTCGCCATCAGAGGTCAGAGGTCACAGTGATCTAGAATCTGACCACATCACCATTGTTTCAAAACACTGTCTTGGCGACTTCAACATTATCAAGAGTTCAGCAGTTTGATTCTGTCTGCACACAAATAATCTACATTAAGTCAAAAAAGGCTTAAAAAAACGTTATCAAAAACAGAATATAAAAAAAAAATCTGCAGGAAGATTTTTAACTCAGAGACAAATGTGTTTCTTTTACTGCTCACGCTCAGCTGAGTCCTGCTTCGCTGCTGTACGATACTATTTTTGCTGATACAACAGCCCAGTTTTCCCACAGATAGCACCAACATTAAATCAAATCAATTAACTGATTAATCTAATCCAATTAAATCTAATCTACACACTGATGCAGTTCCATCCAGCCACCGAATTTACTGGGTCTGGTAATCCAGACGGACTCCAGTAATTGTGTTAATCACCGTGTCGAACTAAATGGGATTAACTGATGCTACAGATCTGTCTGGATGGGATTAGTGTTTCATAAAAACATCATGAAGTGACTGTGTGCATCAGTCACTTCAGAGAGGAACACAAACGTCATTCATGAACTACTTCAGCGGTCCTTTGTAATTTGAAATTCAGTGCACTTAAAAATTAGTTGAGCTGATTCGGACGAGCATGAGAACTGCACTCATCACAAATCATTTGATTGGTGTTTTCTGAAATCGTCATTTGATTGGTCCTGAGGTAAACCTGAGGTGACCAGGCTCTCAGCTGGCCTCCGTCTCTCCTCTTACTGTACACAACGAACCACACGCTGCCCTGAGTAACAACGACACCCGGAAATCACCTCTTAGCATTATCTTTGTCATAATGCACCTGCAATGTACCTGTCTTACACAGACTGTGTGCTTTGTCGAGGCTGATGTACCTGCCTGGAGCTGATACAAAAAACCTGTAATTTCATTGGCTGAAGCGGTGAGCAGTGATTCTTCAGCTGCATCATTATCTCAGAGCTTCTGAATGGATCAAATTGGAGGCAGACAGTCATTTTGAGCCAGTGTCGCTCTCCGCCTGCCAAACCGCCCTGACCGGCCTGCCTCTGAGTGGGTGCCACTTGTCATCTGAAAGCCCCTCAGGGATGATTGGAGTAACTGCTCAGGCCTCAAATTTCAGCCTGTGCTCCACTTGGCCTGATTCATTCCAGCCCAACACAAAACAATATTCTGCAGCCTAAACCCAACAGAAAGCCGACGATGCAAAGTGATCACTGTGGGTCATCTGTGGATCTGGTACCCAAAGCTAACTCGTGCTCCTTTGTACTACAAACAACAATGCAGGAAACACTCAGGTAGTTTCTCTTTGTTGGCCAGTGCTGACCATCACTTCCACCACCACCAGTAGTGTTATTAAGGAGTTCAACGAGACCAGTGTTTCCTCCGTCACTGCACGGGGAAACGCCCGCCAGGCCAACAGAAGTCTCTTTTAATGACAAACATAAAAGCAAATATCCGTTCACTCTGAAATCAATCATGTGCTTTCGTGGGGACGCTGAACCTCGGCGTCGCTGCCTGGGAAGCTTTTATGTGATGAGAGCGCCACTACCAGCGCTTCACACGATCGTTAACATCCTCTGCTCTCGCGTTTCATCGAGGGCAGGATTAACCTCACTGCAAGATATTGTCAAGTTTGAAGTGTTTCAAGATGAGCTAACTCGATAATTAAGCTTGTCTTAGTTTGGTGAAGTGTTTTGAGGTGCGCCACCACCCAAAAGCAGAATTACAATTACATTTAAGAGACTCTACTCTCTTGCTTCTGTGACCTTTGACCCCTGAACTTGTCTGTTTCAGTCATATAATGAAGCTACTCCAGGATATGAACCTTCCTGTGCTGGCTTAGCACCTTAACTTTAAAAGTTACTAAACAACCAGCAGCCTGGGGGCGTTTTTTTTGTGTGGGTGTTAACTTGTGTTTGACAAAGTCTTCATGCCCGAGCGAGCCACTTAAAAGCCAGTCAGCTAAATGTAATGTAATGTGAGGCGATGTTTCACTCGGCTAGAACATCTATATATTTCACCACGCTCGATTTAAGCTGATGAACGGTCCACATCCGACGTGAGCTGATGATCCATCTGTATTCTGCGTATTTCTCAGCTGTCATTATTGATCACCTCAAACAAGGAAAACACTCCCGGCCCGTCTCTGCACTCTCTCTCCGTGTGTGTGTGTGTGTGTGTGTGTGTGTGTGTGTGTGTGTGTGTGTCTCTCTCTTCATTTACTTTATATATATATATATATATGTCTCAGAGGCTCCATGCATATTACATGTGCAGGTTTATATATATGAGAAATACATTTTTGTGCCACGACACAAAACTTGTGAATTTAACGGATTATTTAATGGTAATCTCTCTTGGGGCATGGAAAAGGCTTTTGTGTGTGTGTGTGTGTGTGTGTGTGTGTGTGTGTGTGTGAACCGGGATCTATAGGAGCTTGTTCAGCCTGCTGTCTGTGCACTTCATCACGCTGAGCTGGAACATATTGCAGTTATTCGACAAAAGCCAGAAGGTGGAAACAAATTCAGGCTTGAATTCTCTAATCGTTACAGACCAGCCAACTGAAACAGCCAGTGAGTGAGGCACTGTGCGTGCGTGTGTGTGTGCGTGTGTGTGTGTCTGTCCGTTGACAAGTGTACATGTGTATTAATCATTAAGGGGAGGCTGACTGAATGGCTTCATAAAGGACCAGGAGCTGCTGATTTCAGCACTCTTGGTTTCAATGGCTCAGCTTGGTGCAACGCGGCGGCGTCTCAAGTGACCTTGGCATGGAGAGGACGACCCGCCAGCCTCCTGCTGCAGGTAGACAGCGGGCATGCAGATCACGTGACGAGTCTACGCTTAGAGTTAAGATCTGGATCCAAAGATTATGATTTGAACCTTGAGATTCTCTATGTAAAGGCTGCAAAAAACAGGTTTCATGAGAAAATGTCTGAAAATAACTGCAGGGAATAAGCTGAGAAGAACAAAAAAAAACATACCAAATGAATTCCTGCTGTCTGTATGGTCACTTCTTTAAAGAAAAGGAGGGAATGACACAAAACTTTTGTTTTGCCAACTCATTTTTGTGCCCCTGGTTCCTGAAACCCTCGTTATTTTTTCCCATATCCCAACTGAACGTGACTCAGAGCTTCTACGGCTTTGATGTGCATGAAAGTCCACATGATGAACTTCTGTGTTAGAAAATACCTGCTTCTTTGCTAAAAGTGCATAGAAAAGGTCTGAGCTGTAGTGTCCCCAGTAACATTAACGATCTCTGAGAGATAAAGACTGAGCTGCTGATGGAACAGATTTCAGAGCCGACAGGTTAATCGGTTCACGCTGGACTTCTGGATCACTTGTGTTTGAGTTCAGCAGCTGTGGTGCTGCGTTTTGCATCTGACTGACCTCTTCTGCACAGCAACAGCCTAAAGCTCACAGGTAGCGCAGCATTTAGAGCCAACACAGACCAACAAAAGCTGATTTCTCATAACCGGAGCGGAGATAATTAAAGCTTGTGGAGAAAGAATGAACCAATCGGCTCTTTACATTCCCCAGAAGAGTCCTGTGTTTACACGTTATGTAACATCAGGCAGATTGTTTAAAGATAAGATCTGAAATGGGAAAAACGCTTCTGGAAGCAGGGACCCCATCACAGACCATCTTCTGATGCACAGATGTTCGGGTCAGACACAAACCTCTGAATCTCTGCTCATATCTGCAGTTCTTCAGCGACTCAAACAGCTCTGGTGTTGTGCTTGTTGACAGCTGTTTGCCTTTATTTCACAGCTCTGATAACAACAAAGATAAAATCACAATAAGCTTTTCCATTCAAGTTGCTTTGAAGCATGTGAGAGTGAAAGGTTTCGCAGTCTGATGTCGACTTCTCCTCTGTGGCGCTTTGAGAGCCTGATTAGTTTGTTGTTTGGTGCATTCGGCGTCACCTGTCTTCATTTCCTCCTCTGTTTACCTCCCTGCTCGCTTGTTCATTTATTAGTTATTCATCTGATTCATTAATCAGTTCATTTAATTCTTTACTTGTTTAATCTCCACCTCATTAATTAGTTTCTACGCATCTTTCTTGCGTTTTTATGCGTCTGTTTAGTCTGTTGATCAGCCTCTGCTTTTTGTTCTCAGCCTCTTCAGCTCAGAGTTGTTATTAGTGAACTCTGCATGCAGCTCAGAGAACAGAAGGCCGGCAGCTCCAAACGGCAATAAAACCCCGTCTCTACTGTGTGTGTGTGTGTGTGTGTGCGTGTGTGTGTGTGTGTGTGCGTGTGTGTGTGCGTGTGTGTGTGCGTGTAAGTAGGTGTTTACTGCAGTGTTTTACTTGTAATTATCAACGGCTC